>NC_134551.1:46477219-46783245 GCF_025594145.1 Primulina tabacum
AATTTGTGCAGGTTGTTATCAATGCGAATAAACTTGCAAAACTGGTCAAAGAGAAGAAAGCTAAGGAAAATTGGCTGGACTATTACCAACTAAAATATTTAAGAAACCCATCAAAACGTCCCATGAAAAAGGTATTTTTATTTTTTGTACTTCAATTGTACTTCAATTTCAATGCTTTGTTTCTTGTATCATTTGTTAGAATCGTAGTTTTCCCTGCTTTTTACAATTCCTTCGATTCAATTGCTGACATGGCACCATTTACTTTCTTTCGAACTTGCAGATCGGCTGCCTTGGCCTATGTGGAAATAAAGTTGATGCAATTGATTACCAGACTGCTGAAATTAATAGGCTGTCAAAAGAAGTAAGTATGGATATTGTTATATTCTTTTGGAAGGTTTGTGAATTGTGCAAGAAAAAGTTATCACCAGGAGCAGATGGAGCCTGGATTTATTGAGTGGTGATGGTCACGATTCAGTGAATCTGGGGGTTTGAATTTTGTATATTTTAGAACATTCCATATAAAATTTTACATATTTCATGTTTTGGTCGCGAATGTCCCCCTCCTTCCTCGCTGTGGGGTCCGTCTTGAGCCTAAGCAGCAAAGCTGCAATGGTTTTGGCGTATCTCAGAAGTTGGAGCGAAGCAGTCACTGAAATCCAATGAACCTTGCTATTTTCCTTTATAAGTTATTATGCAAGTGTTCTAATTTTCTTTCTCCTTGTGTGCTGTATGCTAATTCGTTGCCAAGGACATATTTGCAATATGTTAGAATAATGGGCTTAATGAATGTAAATTAAGGAACGTAGTTGAAGGAAAAACTCGAAATGATAGCACTTGGGTTCGAACCTGGACTCAGAGCGCGCAAAAGAGCTGCCTGGGCTGTGGCCACCCAAGCGGGGACCACGCTGTCTGGATTTGGTTCGAGGGAGACACCGAATTTCCAGGCATCATGGCCTGGACTGTGGCCGCCCCAGCAGGGACCACGCTTTGGTCCGAGAGACACCGTATGACAAAGCAACATGTCCTTGCAGATCAAGACTAAATTAAAACTGATATTCGCATCAGATTTTCAGAACTCTCATTGCACTCATTTTGTCTAACTTATATTCCTTTCATACAAAAGAGATAAAACAACTTTTCTAGGTTATTGCTCTTGCGAATTACTGTGCTGTATTTGTAAGAGGAGGAGTTGTATCTTGGGAGAAGATTGTCACACATCAAAGCACCAAGGCAGGGCAAATTATTCATGAGGAGAAAGTGTTCAACACTTGCCTCAACTCATCGTCGATACAAAATTCGTTTGCCATTTTTGAAGCTTTCAAGGCATTAACTCAAACAATTTTAAGAAAAATTCTGTATACGTGATATTCCGAATTTCAAGATGGCCTCTTCATCAATTGCAACAACTACTGTTCCAATGCCACAAGGGGAAAATCAATAAAGTTCAATGGTGCAAATTTCAAAAGATGAAAACAAAAAATGTTGTTCTATCTTACAACTCTAAGTTTGGCCAGATTTTTTAAAGAGGATCATCCCACCATCGCAGAAGACGAAGTCAATCCTAAAAAGAGGGTTGCACTGGATGTATGAAACCAAAGTGATTTTTCAATGTAGGAACTATATTCTGAATGGACTGGACAATGCGCCAAGTGCAAGACCTTACAAGTACTATTGCACGAGATTCATGTGGAAGAGATGAGTCTGGGCAAAATTTTCCAAGTTGATTAACGAGAAACTCCTTTCTCTGTGGAAGAATTTCAAGAACTACTTGCACCAAAGAAATGATATTGGATTGGAAGACTTGATGGTGAGGCTAAGGATCCAGGAGAACAATCGAAAACAGAGGCAACAAGTTGGATGCAAATGTTAATGTCGTGGAGTCAAGTAACAAAGACAAGAACAAGAAGTTTGATGGGAAGCCACCACCACCACCACCAAAGAACGAGAAGAAGTTAAATGCAAATTGCTACAATCCACATGACAAATGATTGCATAAATCCAAAGAAATGGAAGGAGTCGGTGCTTTTGATTTTTCTGAAATTGATTTTTCTGCAGTCATTTTTGAGACAAACATGGTGGACAACACTAATGAATGGGGTGCTACCCGCCACATATGTTCCGATAAAGAGATGTTTTCCACTTATACTCCAGTTTCTAGGAGAAAGCTCTTCATAGGTAATTCTGCTTCGTCGGACATTCCAGGACTTGAAAGGTTGTGATAAAGATGACATCCAGGTAGGAAATGACATTGGTCGATGTGCTTCATGTTCCTGAGATAACGGAGTATCTGGTGTCAGAATCATCATTAGTCAAACATGGTTTTAAACTAGTTTTCAAGTCTAATAAGTTTGTATTGATAAAAAATGGTCATTTTGTTTGAAATCAGTATCTTGATGAGAGCCTCATCGGTTCACCTCAATTTTGATGGCAATATACATAATAATTATGTTTACTTGCTTGAGTGTTCTGATTTATGGCATGTTCATTTAGGACACATAAATTTCAATACCACGTGATGTTAAATGGATTTAAACTTATTGCTTAATAACATTGATCCATCGCATAAATGTGAAGTGTGTGTTGAACCAAAAATGACCATAACATATTTCCATTATGTTGAAAGATATATAACTCCTCTAGAATTAATTCACACCGACATTGGTGACTTAATTTTTGCAAACTAGAGGAGGACAAAAGTACTTTACAACATCCATTGACGATTGTAAAGTACTGTTATGTATATCTTTTGAGGGGTAAAGTTGAAGCACTTGATGTCTGATAGTTTTAAGATTAATGAGTTTGACAAATGTGTTAGTGACATGAGAAATTTGACAAAGTGATGTCTGATAATTTTAAGATCAATGAGTTTGACAAATGTTTTTAAATTAAAGACACATGAGAATCTTATATAATAATTTGTCTATATGTAGTGACATGTTTATTATGGGGAAGTGATCAAGACATTATCAAAGACAACAAATAAAATGTTGACAAAACATTTGATGTGAAAGATATGGGCATTGTTGATGTTATATTAATGATTAAAATCTTTAGAACTTCAGAAGCAATAGTCTTATCTCAATCTCATTATGTTGATAGTCTTGAGAAAGTTTAATGCTTTCGACTCCGCCTCAGTAAAGACGCTTTTGGACGCGAGCATCCATTTGGATGAAAATCATTGAGAATTAGTGTCCCAACTGGGATATTCCAGAATTATTAGAAGCCTTATGTACATCACTAATTATACTCAACCGCACATCGATGTACCATAAATAAGCTGAGTCGATTCAGTAGCAATCCTAGTGATGCTCATTGGAAGGCTCTGACAAAGTTGCTAAGATTTTTAAGACACCTTTGAATATGGTTTGCATTATACAAAATATCATGCGGTGCTAGAGAAATATATTGTTGCAAATTGAATTTCTGACACGAGACTCAAAATCCACTAGCAGCTATGTATTTAGCATTGGTGGTGGCACAATCTTTTGGAGGTCATCCAAACAAACTTGCATCTCTAGATCCACAATGGAATTTGAATTATAATGATACATTGTGACAGTCAGTTGCGATTGCAAGGGCGCAAAACAACATGTTCAATGGTAAGTCTCGACATATTCGTCGAAGACATATTATGGGGTACATCAATTGATCTCAAGTAGAGTTATGACTATGGATTATGTAAAATCGAAGGATAACTTGGCGGATCTGTTTACGAAAACATAGAGATCAAGTGTACAACTTGTCTAGAGGAATGAGCTTGAAATGTACAAAAAAAAAAGTTTTTTTTAGTTGTAACTCAACCTTGTTGATTGGATCCCAATATCCTAGTTAAATGGGACAACTAAATTATGAAAAATTGAGCAAAAACTCGGGAATTTTTCCCTTCTCATCCTAGACAATTAGTTTGTTGCCTACCAACTAGTGAAATTAAGTGTTATACTATTAATGATTATTTAGCTTGTAAAAAGATGAGTATTACAGGATACTCTTAGAAGAAGGCCATCTATGTAAGTATCAGGGCAGACCGCTTCAACAAAACACTTGAACTCAAGTAGTGTTCCATCGTCAAAACGGACACAGCTGGAAAAACAAATAAGAAATAGTAGGGAAATTATCATGCAGATATTGTTGTCTGGTTTTACACAAAACGTCAAGAAGTTCAAGACATCAAGTTTACTTCATGGCCTGGTAAATCCGAAGTATTTTGCTATGGAAGGTTCAAAGCGAAAAACCACCTGATGCGATAATTTTTCATGTAAACTCTCTTTTCGACGTCACGTGCATTCATGCATCATTTTCATTCATGTGATGGATTGTTGGAATACTAGGCTTAATGAAATTAAGAAACATGGTTGAAGGGAAAACTCGAAACAATAGCACCCCGGGGTTTGAACATGGACTCAAAGCGTGCAAAGGAGCTGCCTGGAAGTTTGAACCCGAACTCAAAGCGTGCAAAGGAGCTGCCTGGAAATTTATGGCCTGTGATGGTAAAGGCAGCCATCCAGCGCCCGTCGCACTGATTCATGAACAAGCACGTTCAATTTTCGAGCTTTCAGACACCTTTGCATCCTAACGGTGTCTTACAATGGTTCTTTCATGTCCTTTGGTCCAAGAGACGCACTGTATGACGAAGCAACATGTCTCTGCAGATTGAACACATTAAATAGAGCATCATCACGAAATAAAACTGATTTTTTAACTACAAAACACAATATTAACCCGTCACCATCAAAATAAACTCATTAAATTTTGAATGATGGGAAGACAGTGAAGCGAAATGGATATATATGCCATATGATATTGTGGTTTGGTCATAAGAAACCTGTTATGAAGAAAGCCGCAAAGGGCTTAATATTCTCTCTCTTTTACGATCACCCTAATTATTGAATATCAAATGATGAAAGAAATCCCTGACTAGATGAATATAAATTTTTGATAACATCGAATGTGCTTTTAACAAAATATACGATTTCCTATAAAATCAACCCCAATCCAAAAATTTCAAGAGCTTGGGAAAATGTACCATTCATTTGATGACATTTTTCTTTTAAATTGCGACCACATACACTGAAATAGATAAATAGTTTTGTATGTTCTTCCGTGATAATGCACATTTGTCTTTTTCTTCCCTATGGCAAATTGATTTGCTAAAACTTCTTTCTATAGCCTAAGTATCATATTATGCAGATAGCTGAAGAACGGGAGAGGGTAAAAACTGATGTCAGCTGTATCATGCCTGCGGCATTTGTCTCATTCAAAAGTCGGTGGGGTGCTGCTGTTTGTGCACAAACACAGCAATCGAGAAATCCAACTTTGTGGATGACAGAGTGGGCTCCAGAGCCGCGTGATGTCTATTGGAACAACCTGGCAATTCCATACGTGTCGCTCTCTATTAGGAGGCTTATTATTGCTGTTGCTTTCTTCTTCCTTACATTCTTCTTCATGATCCCAGTTACTATTGCCCAATCTTTTGCCAATATAGAGGCTCTTGAAAAAAGGGTGCCATTCTTGAGACCAATCATTGAAAGGTGATTTTAACCAATTAGAATTATTCAGTCGTGTAAAATTCACGTGTATTGTTCTTGTTCATTGGTTATTGATTCTATGATTTATTTTGCGCATCTTATTACTTTTTGTCTAAACACTATTGTTGCGTGTATCGATGTAAAATCACATTATTTTACACATGACACTTTCTCGATGGCAATATTCCTTTTGATCTATGCGTTTTTGCTCGATTTTTTAGTTTGTTTTGCATTTTTTATCTTGTTCTATAGACACATATGGCTACTTGATATTGTGCGTGTATTGATGTAAAATCACATTATTTTACACCTGGCACTTTCTCGATGACAGTATTCCTTTTGATCTATACGTTTTTGCTCGATTTTTTAGTTTGTTTTGCATTTTTTATCTTGTTCTATAGACGCATATGGCTACTTGATATTGTGCGTGTATTGATGTAAAATCACATTATTTTACACCTGGCACTTTCTCGATGGCAGTATTCCTTTTTATCTATGCGTTTTTGCTCGATTTTTTAGTTTGTTTTGCATTTTTTATCTTGTTTTATAGACGCATATGGCTACTTGATATTGGTCTCCATTTCAATTTTACTATTAACAACCCATATGTATTATAGAGGTTTTCTCAAGGGTTTAATCCAAGGATTATTGCCTGGGATTGCTTTAAAGATTTTCCTCATTGTGCTTCCGACAATTCTGATGATGATGTCCAAATTCGAGGGCTTTCTGTCCATATCGTCTCTGGAGAGGAGATCCGCCACAAGATATTATCTCTTCAACTTTATAAATGTTTTCCTTGTAAGTGTAATAACCGGAAGTGCGATGGAGCAACTCAATAGTTTTCTCAATCAGTCTGCAAATGAGTACGTACTTCCATATATAAACTACACTCCCTTTATTTTTTTATATTCAGATTGTTGCGAGTAATATTAATGTGTATATATAGTCTTTTTTTTTGTTGTGACAAATGGTAAAGTGTGGCAGATTAAATGTTTAGAAGATTTGACCATCATTTATAGTAATTGATACAGGGATATGGGATTTGGTCCTAAAATGGGTACCAATGCTAAGGTCATTGTTCAATTCCAATTTAGTATCTAGTTGTCCAATTGTGTTGGTAGGTATTGCTGGGAAACGGTAATCGGTATTATTATCTTGTGTGGGACGACGATCGAAATATTTCGTTTAGGCTGCCGCAAAGGTTAAATAATTTAGTTGTACCGCTAGCTTCAGCTGTAGATTTCGGTTCAGTGGCCAAGGTCCTTGTGTTCAATTCGAATTAGGAGTAAGTTGTCCAATTTTTGACTGAGATGGTTGAGAAATCCTGTGGAACGACAATCAAATATATGCTTTAGGGGCTGCTGCAAAGGTTAAATAATTTGAGTTGTACTGTTAGTTTCAGTTGCCGGTTTTGGTGCATTCAATTTTGTGAAATTTGGTGTATTTTTACTCAATTTTTATGTCGTTTCTCATCTTCAGGATTCCAAGGAAAATAGGCGCTGCAATCCCCATGAAAGCGACTTTCTTCATAACTTACGTAATGGTCGATGGATGGGCTGGTGTGGCGGGAGAAATTTTAAGATTGAAACCGTTGATATTCTACCATATAAAAAACTTCTTTTTGGTGAAAACTGAAAAGGATCGAGAAGATGCTATGGATCCAGGGAGCATCGGTTTCAACACGGGTGAACCACAGATACAGTTATATTTTCTTCTTGGCCTTATCTACGCTGTGGTGACACCAGTTTTCCTTCCGTTTATATTGGTGTTCTTTGCCCTGGCATATGTCGTATACCGTCATCAGGTGAAAGTGCACTTGTTCTATCCTCTTCTGTAGCTTTCTATTTCATAAACAGTTTGAGCTAGATCATTTCGTGTACGCTTCAATTCTCAAAAATGAATTCATGTAGGGGCTTGACTTCGGTTTTGGCCTAGAGTCGGAATTCGAAATTGGTCTACGATGTTCGAATTCAGTATCATTCTAATGAGACAAAGCTCGAAATATGGCTATAACCTCCAAGCTCATCTGAACAAAATAATTTTTGTTAAATTTAATTCAAATTTTCAAACACTTGAATATATTTGAATCAGTTTGAAAAACTAGTGAATTAGGCAAGCCGAACACCTGAAGATATCTGAAATGCTTGTGTCCCTGTTTCTTTTGCAGATCATCAATGTGTACAACCAAGAATATGAAAGTGCTGCTGCATTTTGGCCAGACGTCCATGGCCGTATAGTTTTTGCTCTCGTCTTCTCACAGATAGTTCTAATTGGATTAATGAGCACCAAAAAGGCCGCTCTAACTGCCCCTTTCCTCATCGCGCTCCCTGTTATGACCATCTCATTCCACTTGTACTGCAAAGGCCGATACCAATCAGCTTTTGTTAAATTCCCTTTACAGGTTAGAATGACTTTTAACTTTTCCTTCCCGATTCATGATTCTTCATTCATTCGATATTTTCTCGGGATTCCAGGAGGCAATGACGAAAGATACATTGGAACGTGCCAGAGAACCAAACCTGAACTTGAAAGGCTATCTCCAATCCGCTTATATCCATCCAGTCTTCAAGAATGATGAAGATGAAGAAGAAGACATCGATTCTAATGGGAAGTTGGATGAAAGTGTGCTCGTACCTACCAAACGACAGTCTCGTAGAAGTACACCAGCCCCCAGCAAACTCAGCGGGGCGTCCTCTCCTGAAAAACTTGACATCTAGACAGCAAGAGTTTTCGAGCAATGAATGGTTCGGCTTTCGAATTTGTATGAGGAACACCTGTTTCTTTCCCGAGGTTTATCGCGGTAGAGTCGTTCTGCTGGTGGCTAAAAGTTTGTTTATAGGAAAGATGTTGGATGTGAATAGCCTGCCGCCACGAGCTAAGTATGTTATAACCTGCATGTAGTTAAAACTGCTTGTGGAAATTGTCGTTGATTTTCTTCGTTTCACTATTTTATTATTTTGTTTTAACATAAATAATTTTGGTGAGTTTTTTTTTAATATTCTCAAATTCGTGAGGCTTTTTTTTAATATTTTCAATTATCCTTACACCAACTTATCAGTAAAGTAAGTCTTTAATGCAAAATGTTTGTACAATGGATATAATGAATTTTCTTAAGCAGCTAGTTATGGTCGTTTATTTTAGTGAACAACTCTTATTTTATTTGTTTTTTAAAAATACATTATTTCATAATTTTAGTTTATTTCTCAGTATTTTTCAACAATTATGATACGATTTCATTTAAATATAATTAATTTAGTTATAAAAAAATATTATATAGACGTCTTAACATGGGTCAAAAATTCTGAGATACTTAGAATAATTAATTATTTTAATGTCATTATTGTCAATTTTTTAAAATATCAACATCATCTCAAGAAGTATTTTATTTTCGTTTAATAAAAAATATTGTAAAAATCTATTTTAGTAAATTTGTGTATTCTCTTTTTTCAAAATTTGTAAAATTATTAGAGTAGGTCTCTTGTGAAACTGTCTCACGAATCTTTATTTGTGAGACGGATCAATTCTACCGATATTCACAATAAAAAGTAATACTCTTAGCATAAAAATAAATATTTTTCATGGATGATCCAAATAAGAGATCCATATCATAAAATACGACCCGTGCGATCGTCTTACACAAGTTTTTACCAAATTATTAAGGTATTTTATTTAATCTTTATCCAAACTTTAAAATTTTTAATGATTATATCATTCTTAATATAAAAATTTATTATAAAAAATAATTAAATTAAAAAAATAAACACAAAAAATATCATATATATTGCATGCAATTTAAATTAATTAACGAGAAGATGGGTGATGTCATAGATTGTTAAATGATAAATAAATGAACCTTACAGAAAAATAATCAGATTGATTTAAAGTTAGTGTCTCCCATTCAAAATCCAAAAAGAGACGGATTATCTTGTGAGACATGTAACTTTGTCCGTATTTACAATAAAAAATAAATATTTTGACACAAAAAATTAATATTTTTTTATAAGTGACCTAAATAAAAGATTTGTCTCACAAAATTAACACATGAGATCGTTTCGTATGAATTTTTATGATATATATCCGTATGTATGTATTGGGGTTTCGGAATTCTATTCTGATTTGCATATTTATCTCATTAACTTTAATGTCTTAATTAGGTCTAGGATGATTTATTCATGAAAAAATTTAAATAGGCTCGTTATATTGATTGGTAGCTGGTAGATATGAACTAATTATAAATACTTTTTTTTATAACTATTTAACTAATTATAAATACCAGTACTATTTTGCATTGTGTATTTGTATAGTTGATTTTTGTGTGGATAATTGTCTCTTTGGTTTAGTTAATTATTATTTGAAACCATGGACAATTATATTGAAAATAGTGACTGTTTTGTTATGATTTGTAATTATTTTTGGAAAATTATGTAATTTTTTTTAAAAAAATTATGATGCAATTATATTTAAAATGTTTGTAATTTGCATATATAATGCGTAAATTTTAAAAAAAAATTGATGGGCTATGATAATTATAGATAAGTTATAAATTTTATTAAAGTAGGTTGTTACGTTTTTTTTTTATTTAATCAAAACATATTATTTTTTAAGTTGGTAATTTATTTTTGTAATAAGGGCGTGAATAAAATTTTTTTGTGAGAAATATAATGATATTTCACTAAAAAAAATTAAAATTAAAATAATATTGTTTAATTGTTATACTAAAACTACCTATCACCAAATGAATTATATTTTGCTCATTATGTAAATTGATTTGTATTTATTTAAATCGATAAAATGGAAAACATCCATATAATTTGAATGACAGATCAATTTTTATTTTTAATATGACATAAGGTATCAACCCAAAATTTAAAGGCTACCTAAACTGCATTAAATTATTTTAATTATGAAATGCGATTCATCTACACTTCAAGAAAAACACAGATTAGAGACCAACAAATCGGTCTTTATTCGGTATCTAAAGCAAAATAGAGACCGATTAGGGACTGATTGGGTTGGTATCAATAACCTTGATCGCTAAATATGAGAGACCAGTACGATTAATCGGTCTCTAAATTAGTGACCACGTTTACTTCATCGGTCTCTAAAATAAAGACCGAATTATTATATGCTGTTTCTACTTTAGATACCGACTAATTAAAGTTAGTCTCTAATATAGAGACCGGTAAAGTAATTCGGTCGCTATATTAGACACCGATGAAACACAATCAGTCTCTAAGTTAGAGACCGAATTTATGAAATCAGTCTCTAATTTAGATATTGTTTTTCCTCCTTCAGCCTCAATTATTTACACCAATCCAGGCACAACACAATATGCGAAATCAATCAATATAACCCTCCAAAAAGCACAACAAAATATTAACATCAATACAACTATTTCAAGCCACAACTTATCAACACCAAAATCAATACAAATATTTATACCAACTATTAAAGTGTCAAATATCAAAAACAAATGTCAATTCATTCTACAAAATGTTCAACCACTTCCAAACATTTCCAAGTCAATCCAATCGAAACTCAAACTTTAATTACTGGGACGGTGTCTAAGGAGCTTGAGTCTCATCAGAATCTATAATGGGTGAAGAAAAGACTGGAAAAGCAGAAAGACGGTCTAGTGTTTGAGAAAACACAATACGAGCCATAAATTCACGTATCTTTTCCTCCAATTCAGTAACTCGAGTCTTCAAATCTGCATTCTCTGCCCTCAACTCTTGTATCTCAACACATGAGCTACTTGGACGAACCCTTCCAGTAGAAGCAGACATCGCATGAGGAAAGGCAACTTTTGCTTGTGAGCCAAGTCCATAAATGCATCTTTTCTTCATCCCTCCAACAACCTCGTAATATATGTCGTTTATAGCATCCTGTGATGGAGTATGTGGCTCCTCCCCCTTTGTAGTAGCTTGAGATATCTCGGAAATTCTTGTGGTCATATTATCCTATGTAAAAGAAAAAAATTTCAGCAAGTACAATTAAATCCAACAGAAAAAGATGAGTTTTTAGCACTCAAGTTTTGAAAATGGTGGAACTATGTTATTTACTGATAACTTTTTAATGCTTACATCTATAGACTGAGATCGAGCATCGACAAATGTTCCATCCTTGTGACGATGTGTAATTCGAAACACCTCCCAACAATCAGCTTTTCGTTTTAAATCCGCTTCCTGCGCAAACAAGTTCAAATATGCTAAGTTCGTAATATTAACGAATGAAATATATTATTTGAAACTCATCAATTTCAAAGTATGCTCAATTATAGAGCGTGATCCGGTCGTGTGCTTAGTAACTCCAGTGTCTGTGCCAGCCACCTCACTATTTTTGTTATTTTTAGCTATCTCTGATTTTTTTTTTTCCATTTTACCCCACTCCAAACAATCTGCCATGCAGCCCATACATTAATAGGAACTTGGGTTGGCGGATGAATCCTTTTTCTCCATTTGTACAATAGATTTTTGTACAGTTGTTGACAATACAAATTCCATGTTGATTTAAATTGTTCATCTTCCCCAGGTTGCCATGTATATATCTTCTGCAGTGTTTAAACCAATAGAAACAAAAAAAAAATTATCATTGTTCTACTATTATTATTAATATTTAACTTCTTACCAAAAACTCTTTGTAGTAAAAATATTTTCCGTCTTCATCTAAATGTCCCCATGTATGACCAGATGCATACTGTCGTAGTTTAAACTTAGAAGTGATATATGCAGAAACCCTATGTCCATGAGAAACAAAACTGCAATAAAAAATTCATCAATATTTAAAACAGGAAAAAATGAAAATGAATTGAATATTATAACATTTAAAGATAATAAAATACTTATTACTTTTTCAACAAAAAAAATACTTACTTATTACCCACTACTCTAAGCTCAATCCGATTTCCAACTTCTTCTTCTGCAATGTCAACCATGATGATGTCTGCAAAATACAATCTTAACACAAACAATTTTGAAATATTACTCAATCACATAAAAAAAATACATCATGGACTTTTAATATGAAAGTTGTTAGACAAGAAATAAAAGTAAAATAAAAATATCATAGTTCTCTATCATACAATTAAATCGTCATCATAATCTATATCATAATCATCATTAATTTCCAAGTTATCATGGTCTGACTCTATTATTACTTCAATCTCATTATCGGTAGACATCTCTTCATCATCTAATTCCTCATAAGTAACGCTTACATCTACAAGTAACTGTGATGTAGTTTGCACTTGTGAATCAAGTGAATGTCCCCCTATTTCCTCATTCTGAAAGGCATCGTTGGGGAGAATGAAAATTTTAAGCAACAATGATACTTCAAAAAAAAAAAAATAGAAAAATAAATATTTTATGAAGTACAATCTAACTAACTTTATGAAAGTTTCAACTCATCACAGTTGAGGAGAATGTATGTCCTTGCTGCATGGTGTTCTTTGTCATCTAACCATCTAAAAATATATGCACCAACCAGACGGTCTATCAAGGAATTTAAAAATCAAAAACATGTTTGAGTCTATCGGTCGAGCATCATCAGAATTTCGGGGGGTCTTACGATGTCTAGTCTTGACACTGTCAGCAACATAATAAGCACAGAAAGAAGATGCTTCTTCAACCAAATAAGCATTACATATTGACCCCTCAACCTTTGCTTTATTACGAACATTATTTTTTAGCCTCCTCAAAAAACGTTCAAATGGGTACATCCATCTATACTGAACATGACCAGCTAGTCGTGCCTCATAAGATAAATGAATGGGGAGATGCTCCATTGAATCAAAAAAGCTCGGTGGAAATATGCGCTCGAGTTTACAAAGTACAAGAGGAATGATTGTCTCTAAGCGAACCATGTCAGCTGTTGTAATGACCCTCGACGTCAAATCTCTGAAGAACATACTCAATTCAGTAAGTGCCTGCCAAACATTATTGGGAAGTAGGTCATGGAAGGCTATTGGAATAAGTCTTTGCATGAATACATGACAATCTTGACTCTTCATTCCAAATATTTTCAATTTGTTCATATCCACACATCGAGCCATATTTGAGGCATATCCATCAGGGAATTTGATGTCTTTCAACCAACTACACAATGCCTGCTTACTTTCTTTTTCCAATGTGTAACATGCCTTTGGAAATTTTTTGGATGTTTCATCCTGGTGCAACTCTGGTCTGCAACACAATTCTTTCAATTCCTCACGGGACTTTGATGTGTCTTTCGTTCTTCCCCAAACATTCATCGCAATATTGAAAATATTATCAAAAAAATTCTTCTCAACATGCATCATGTCCAAATTATGTCTAATTAGCAGATCCTTCCAATATGGCAATTCCCAGAATATGCTCCTTTTCCTCCAACCACATTTGCACATCTTGACAATCTCTTTATTTAATTAATCAGAACCAATTTCACTTACTAATACAAACCCATAGCTCTCTATTTCCTCAATAATTTTCTCTCCTGACTTAATTTGTGGTGGATGTTTTGTCACCTCCCGATTCTTTGTGAAAGATTTCTTATTTCTTCTAAAAGGATGGTCATGAGGTAAAAACTTACGATGATTATCAAACCAGGATGTCTTTCCACTTCGAGGTAATGTAAATGCATCAGACTCATCCATGCAATGTGGACATGCTAACTTACCAGCCGTGCTCCATCCCGACAACATTGAGTATGCGGGAAAATCACTAATTGTCCATAACAAGGCCGCGTGCAGTTTAAAATTGGTTTTACTTGCAATATCATAAGTCTCTACCCCTATACTCCATAGGTCCTTAAGCTCAACAATCAAAGGTTGCATAAAGACATCTATCTTCTCCTTCGGGTTCTTTGGACTTGGTACAAGCACATTAAGAAACATGTATTGGTCTTTCATGCACATCCAAGGGGGTAAGTTATATGGCGTTAATATGACTGGCCATGAAGAATATTGCTTTCTTGATTGACCAAATGGTTGGAATCCATCGGCTGAAAGTCCCAACCTCACATTACGTGATTCCATTGCAAAAGAAGGGTATTTCTCATCTAAGTGCTTCCATGCAATAGAGTATGATGGATGACACATTGAATCTCCTACATGCACATGTTCATGATGCCACCTCATGTGTTTGGCAGTTGCAGTAGATGCATACAACCGTTGCAGTCTTGGAGTTAATGGAAAGTAATACATAATTTTCAAAGATATATCTTTTTTATTCTTCCCTATTCCACGCTTTTGAGGTCTATAACGAGGGTGACCGCACATCTTACATTCAGTTAGTTCAATATCATCTTTCCAAAAAATCATGCAATTGTTAATGCAACAATCAATTTTTTCCACTAGCAAACCTAAACCCTTGACTAATTTCTTTGTATTGTAAAAACTGTAGGTCATTATGTTTTCGGTTGGTAACAACTCTGATATCAACTGATATAAATCATCATAACATCGTTCCTAGAAATGGTGCTTTGCCTTGATGTTCAATAGTCTCGCAACAGTTGACAATTGGGAATGACCAAAAGGAATGCCCTCCCAAACTTCTCTTTCACTGGCCTTTAGCATTTCATACAATTTTTTTGTAGCGGGTGCTGGTATCTCATCAACATCTGAATGATGAAGGGCATTCATCGCATCCTGAATCATTGACTGCATTGCATTATCATTGTGTGGGTCTTCTTGAGCAATGGGGGCTGAAGATGGGAGAATGGAATGGCCGATCGTATCTGTAATATAAGGCTCCCCATGAACGTACCAATTGTAATAATTTGGAATAAAACCATACTTTCCTAGATGTACTCTAACAGTATCCTCATCGTGAAAATAGTATTTCTACATTTACGTTGATTACAAGGACAATGTAACTTGTCACCACTCATACATTCAGGATGACTTTTAGCAAAGTTCACAAAATCCTCAACCCCATTCATATATTCTTCTGTTATAAATCCATTATCTAACCTAGCATACATCCAAGCTTTATTTATAGTCATTGTCGAAACAACCACTGTAACCTAACATATAAATTAAAATTCAATAAATAAATTTATGAAAAATAGGAATGGAATGAGGCATTATAAAAAAAACAAGCAATTTTATATTATATATTTCTATATGTTATATTATATTATATAATGAAATCATATAACAAGCTAATGTTATATCATATTATATAATTTACAGGACTCCATTTGGAATAAATATTATATATTTCTATATGTTAATATTATATTATATAATTTACAGGACTCCATTTGGTTCAAGTCTATGCTACAATATGACGATGCGGAAAGATCATAATTTCATCTCAAATGAAAAACTAACAAAATACTGTATCAAAATTCTGGGATCTTGAAATTCTAGTCACCATTTTCATTCCATTAGAAATATTATTTTATTGGTGTCTACAAAGAAGCCCTACATTTTAGCGTGAAGGAATGAAATTGATTTTCTTCATTTCTCCCCTTATTCTCTCTTGTATTTAATAAATTCCCAAACATAACCAATCCCTATGTGTGTGTGTAACCACATTTTCTATCTCTTCCCTACATTTTGCTTGTTTTTTTAAAATGACAGATTTTTATGAAATTGATATATTTTTGTTGATTTTTATAAAAATATCACATAATTATATAATTATACTTTTATAAAATCTCAAAAAATTCTAGAGATTTCATAGAATCTCATAAAATTATTGAGAATTTCACATAATCTTATCGATTTATTTTGAATGACTTTTATAAACATTTCTAACTTTTATTATTTTTATATATATATATATATATATAAAATAAAGAATATAATGGATTTTGTAATTTATTATTGTGAAATCCTTTATTGCTAAATCAAGGCGAAATGCCAATCCTCCAAGCAGAAGCTGCAAAAGGTATTTTAATTTTTGAGAAATAATTGACTGTCTGTAAGCAATGTTGAATTTTCAGAAATAATTGACTCTAAAAGCATCAATTCACCATTTAGTTCGGAAATGCCATTGCCAGACAAGGAGACAAATCGAATCCTAAAACCGAAAAAGTAGCTGTTAAATGTTAATACAAAAAGAAAAAAAACTCCATTCTTGGACCAAGAAGTGAAGTAACACCTTGTTTCATTTGCATTTTATCCATAAGATGAACATAACCAATCGCTGAGTTAGTTCCTTTAACCCAAAAATGGAAAATAAAGCAAGTTTCGTCGTGGGGGAACTATGATTGAAAAACAAGCCGTTCCAGGAAGCTGAAACAAAAAAATCTCTAAAATAGGAATTGTCAAACAATTTATATTTGGAATCAGAGAATGCAGAATAATTTATCCTTATTTTATTTTTTGTTATCTATAAATGGATAGTAAAGGATTCTATTATAAATAAGTCAAATCTCTGAACCCAAATAAAAAGGGTGACCAAACTTTTGCAACACAATAATTTACCACAATTGTACTGGTCAAGTTTTAATATAGTATAACAAATAGGAATATCGTTCCCACGAATATTGATATATGAAAAATTTACATCAAACACAATTCTTTAATTATTTAAGAAAGAAGGGTAAATGAATTACTAAACTAAATTGAAATTCAAATAAAGAGATTGAATTAACACAATAAAAATTATATAAATTCAAATAATAAGCAAACAATTATTAGAATCTCGTTTCACCTATCCTTTAATCCTATTTTAATTATTGAATTTGAATTCATAAGCCATGCTTTTTACTGAATTTCCTAATTAATCAATATACCTTCTGTCGAGTTATATTCATCTAATTAACAATATGTTATAACAAAGTGTCATTGTATTATTTAACAACTGCAACCACATTAACGAACAATTGAATCATTTAACAATGAAATAAAGATATTGAATGAACACAATAAAAATTGAGTTTTACAATTAAGTAGTTCGGATTTTCAAAATTCATCGAAAAATTTCGATTTTTAAGGATATCTGGAGCTATTAATTTTTTTTAATCATGGAAAGAAAAATAAGAAAGAAGAGCAAAATTGTGAAGTGAGGGCGGCATATGTGCAAAATTTTTATCCTAGGAGTCTAGAACAAAAAAAATTGTTTTTGTCAAAGACCGAACCAAAAAAAAAAAAAAAAAAAATCTTGTAGAGACCGAATCACGACCAAACATAGTCCAAATGAATTTTACGTAAGAACCCCTTATTTCGAAATTAAAAATATGATTGGTTGGAATATTATAATGTAATATGCAAGTAAAATTTTAATATTGATAAATAAAGAAATCGAAATGATCGTATAGAAAATGTGAAATCAAGTTAAAAAATATATTTTTGGAAATTTTTTTTTTAGAAAACAATGCGAATAAGTTTAATTATATTTTGGGACAAACATAGCATAAATATAAGGATGGCTGGTTTTTGTTTATTGAAGTTGAAAGAAGAAAAAAACAACGTACGTACGTCAAATCAAAGACCAAAATATTAAGTCAATCGAAGTTATCACTCTCAGGACTTTTGACCTAACAAAATTACAACTTTAACCTGCCGTGGCATCTACGGCCGCCACCCAACGACCAAATTTTATTTTCTATTTCCAATTAATATCATATCGTACAACAATATTTTTGGCAAAAATTTGTGTGAGTCGGTCTCACGGATCGTATTTTATGAGACATATATCTTACTTGGGTCATCAACGAAAAAATATTACTTTTTATGTTAAGAATATTATTTTTTATTACGAATATCGGTAGGTTGACCTGTCTCACAGATAAAGATTCGTGAGACCGTCTCACTAGAGACCTACTCAACATTTTTTTAAAATAAAATATAATAATTATTTTATTTTATCTTAAAAAGATAATTATCTATGATATCATTTGGTTTGTTATATTATTTATCCATATTTTTAAACAATCTAATATCATGTTCGATGCATCATCTTTGTATCAATCATTTATCTTATTTCAATCAAATCACCAATCATTTATCTCACTTCAATCAAATCATTTAATTGAAATTATAATATTATCCTTAATAAATAATATTTTATTAATATTTTCAAAATAATAATATCACATTATCTCAAATTTAATCAAATTAATCAACAAAGTCAAAAATTATATTTATTATTATTTTTTATATATTTTATTATTAAAAAATATTACTTATATGTGCTATTTATTTCGTCACCGAATCAAACTATAACTATAATCCTATATTTTCTCGAACAAAAGCAGAGTACACAATCTCACGCAATAAATATTATTATTTTCTTTACGAGATTCTTTAGATTGTTTCTCATCGCTTTTGCTTTCGGATTCGGATTCGCATTCGCATTCGAAGTTGCATTCGCCTCATCAAGTTTTATTATTCTTGCAAACGGGATTTGATTTCTTCCTCGATCACTTCTGGGAATCATCTGATGTTTGGGATCGATTTGTGAAAGAAAATTGTTGTACAAGATCGATCAGGTGGGTCGGAATAATTCATTTTTTTAAGGTTGTTTTTGAATGCGTACGCGATGCACGATTGTCATTTTTTTTTCTTTTCTATGTGTTGTTTGAATGGGTTTAAGACTGATGATCTTGTTTACGAGGATTCTTGATTGGTTGATTGGATGTTTCTTGATTGGATTGGATTAGCGTTGTTTGGATCGTTTTGCGATTTTGTTTTCGATTAAATTTCGATGACGATGTAATGCGAACTGATGAATGAACTGATCCAGAGTCAACTGCTTTGTTTTAATTTCGTTGACGTTGAAACAGCACGTTTCTCTCAGTTCGTGTTAATTTATAGGTACATTAATGCTCGAATCAGTGTTTTTTTTGTATGCCTTTTATTTGCGATCAATGAATTGTCGATGGAGTGAATTTTTAAATCAGGTGAAAAAAAACGCATGCTTTAACACTCATTTAAGACGGTCTCACCTTTATAGATACCTGACTTATGTAAATAGATATGTGATACCGTCATGTAAACCTGATCATCAATTATCTGCAGACGTGTAATTGAATGTTAATCTATTTTATCAACAATAAGTGATCCATCATACATGCATATGCAGTGTGGCTATGGCACAGTTGATAATGAAGCGAGAACCTGACATCTGTTACCTAAAAAACGAAATGGCAGTGGCTCCAAGAAGTGTGGTTGAGAGGAGGAGGAGAAGGCGGAGGCTTATCCTGAATTTGGATGAGGATGAACAGGAATTAGTAAAACTCTTGCCTCAAGAAATGAACAATGCGTGTAATCAGAAAACAAGTATGTTTGGAAGCACCAAAATTGCCTCTGCTTTACTGATACCGGCTAAAAATAGTTCTGTTTCGGCTATGAAAGAACCATCATTTGCAAAGGCAACAAGTCAAGTGAGTAAAGACTCCGTTGAGAAAAGAGTTTGTGGAAGGACAAACAAGAGATATGTCAATGGAAATAAAGTTTTGAATAAAAGGGGAAAAAGCGATGAGGAAGAAGATTGGGATGCAAGCATGGAGAAGAAAAGGCGGTCAGTGGCCAGAGATTGCACTGAGCCAAAAAAAACTGAGAAGATGGATGGTCAGAGAACATCAAAAAAGCGACGTACTGCCTCAAACAAGTTTGTAGAAACTAATTTCTTCGTAGGTGATTGGTTTGATGACGAAGAGGATGTAGTTTTCTTGATAAAAACAATGACGGGAGAATGCAATTCATCCATAGAGGCAAAATACCAAAATCATGATAAAGATAATGCAAAACAAAGTTTTACAGGCACACAAAGGAAAGATGATGGCTTTGCCGAACATTCTATGTCTAACTCCTGTTCCTCACCCTCCACATCTGCCAGTTCTTGTTCATCAATAAGAAAAACTGATAGGAATACTGTACAAAGGAATATAGCCACAAAAATAAAGGTATTAAGTTATTTTACTTGAAAATTCTTTCTGTATTCATTTTAGTGTGATTTCTGTAGAATGTTGATGCTTTTATCTCCCTATCTGCTTGATCATTAACTCGTGTTTTTTATTCTCCTTGTAATTAGAATTTAAATGAAAGGGTATCCCTAAAATGTCATCAGTGTCAGAGAGCAGATAGAAGGATTGTTGTTCCGTGTAGAAAGTGCGAACAGAAATGCTACTGCATCCATTGCATTAAGCAATGGTGACCATACCACCTTAATCCTTCTATATTTATTCTAAATAAATGTGGAAATTTTAATATTTTATAACTTGTATATATATAGGTATCCATTATCCGAAGAGGAAGTGTCAGAGGTCTGCCCTTTCTGCCGTGGAAATTGTAACTGCAACTCGTGCTTACATTCAACTAACATGTTGAAGGTTCGTTTGTTTCTTGAGACAGTTTTGTGTTTCTGAACTACCTCATCAACTAATACTTGTTTACTCTCCAATTTCAGACATCTCGAAGAGATCTCACTGATAGGGAGAAGACTTGGCACCTGCAATATCTCATCAGTGAACTTCTTCCGCACCTTGAAATTATTCATCAAGAACAAATTGAAGAGATTGAGAAAGAAGCTAAATCTCAATGTATGTCTCCTAAACCAGGATAACGTTTTTGAAGGCTTCTCTATTTTTTGTTTTAACACGGTATTACATGGTCAGATGTTGCTCCATCTAATGTCGAACTAAAACATGCAACTTGCTCCATTGGTGAGCGTGTATATTGGTAAGTGATCTTGTTTCCTTTGACCTGAAGTTCTTACCGAAATAGACACTTACATAGTATAAATTTTTTCCTCTTTCGCGGCTGTGGAGCAGCAACCACTGTTTGACTTCAATTGTTGATCTTCATTGGAGTTGCGCAAACTGCAATTATGAACTGTGTCTCAGTTGTGGCCGGGATGTTCGTGGAGGTCGCTTACGAGATAAAGGTCGCAACAGAACAATATTTCGATATGCAGATAAAGGGTATAATTACATGCATGGTGGAGAACCAATACCAGAATCCTCTCATACAGAGGCTTTAGATGATATTTCTACCATGCCCGTTGACTGGGTTTCCAGCAGCAACGGGAGGATTTTTTGCGCCCCAAAAGAAATGGGTGGATGTGGCGATTGCTGTTTAGAGCTGAAATGCCTCCTTCCTGCTGACTTTATCTCAAGTTTAAGAACACGGGCTGAGAAAATCAGAAGTAAATATAAGATTACAGAGGAGAAAATGCTTCCGACTAGGTGCTGTGATGATGAGTCTGGAAAGTTGTGTAGGGCCGCTTCAAGAGAGGGCTCTGAAGACAACTGCTTATATTGCCCAGATTCAGAAAACATCCTGAATGAGGAAGAGTTTCTGAATTTTCGCAAGCATTGGGTTAAAGGACAGCCTGTTATTGTTAGAAACGTTCTTGATCAGACTAGTGGATTAAGTTGGGAACCATTGGTTATGTGGCGAGCATTGAGTGAGCACAAAGACGAAAGGACCATTTCAAGGATGTCAGATGTGAAGGCTATTGATTGCCTGGCTGGTTGCGAGGTAGTTCAACTTTCTTCAAGTCCTGTATTTGAATAATGTCTAATCTTTATCTGCCCCAGATAGAGTTCAAAATCGATAATATATTTCCATCGTCCAATGGTGTTCTCATATTTATTCCAACAAATCCAGTGTGACTGTCATTTTTACATTTTGTTTGCAGACCGTTGATGCTAATATTTAGTTCTTTGTTTTTTTCTTTTATAGGTGAAGATTTGTACTCGTAAATTCTTTAAAGGTTACACGGAAGGGAGAACATATGGGAATTTGTGGCCTGAGATGCTGAAACTCAAGGACTGGCCGCCATCTGACAAATTTGAGGATTTGTTGCCCCGTCACTGTGATGAATTTATTAGCGCACTGCCGTTCCAAGAATACACAGATCCAAGGAATGGTTTCCTCAACCTTGCTGTGAAGTTGCCAGCAAGTGTGATAAAACCTGATTTGGGTCCAAAGACATATATTGCATATGGGATCAGGGAGGAACTTGGAAGAGGAGATTCTGTAACTAAACTTCACTTGGATATGTCAGATGCGGTATGAACTCGGACACCATATATCATTTGATTTGTACTTTAAAAAATAACCTCAATTAAATTCATCCAACTTTCGTATTGTTTAGCACAGGCCACTCGAAGTTTGTCGCACCAAATTCAGGAATATCACCTTTTTTATCATTTATCAATAATCACTTGGCCATATTTAGAATTCAATGTTAGAATGAGTATCACTTCATCATTAGAAATTTACAATTTTCAAATCTTACGCTGTGTGACAAACTTTCGTTAATTTCACTGGTTCAGGTGAATATATTGACACACACTGCAGACGTAGCATTAAGCCCCGAGCAGCACCAAGCCATCAAATTGTTCAAAGAAATGCATAGAGCTCAGGATGAAAGAGAAAGCAGAGACCTGAACAGAAAGCAAAAGTCTTGTGAGATCAACTTTGATGACAAAAAAGAGAAAGAAGTTACTGATTTCCTGCCTAACGTGCATTCAAAGCAAGGCAGTGCCCTTTGGGACATATTCAGAAGGGAAGATGTGCCCAAATTGAAAGAATATCTGGTCAAACATTCAAATGAATTTCGACACACCTTTTGCTCTCCTGTTCATCAGGTGATTATTATAATACTTACTAAAACATAATTTTTTTGTTATCAAGTGATGTACTAAATTGTGCCTCCTCCAAAATTTCGTATGTAGGTAATTCATCCAATTCACGACCAATCGTTCTACCTGACTTCAGCACATAAACAGAAGCTAAAAGAAGAATTTGGTTAGTTCGAATCTCTAAATCCCTTACAAAACTTTCGATATTAGGTTAGCCATACATTTCACATGTTTCTAGCGATTCACATGGTATCATCAAATGAAACACGTATTGGATAAGAATCTACAATGCACTAGAACGCTCTTGTTGACGTTCCTTTACATGCGATGTTTTAGCGGTGTTGAGTTCCCATTTATATTCTTTGGAGACAAGACTGAAAGAACCGATTTTTCAATCAATTCAGGTATCGAACCGTGGACGTTTGAGCAAAAAATTGGAGAGGCAGTGTTCATACCTGCAGGGTGTCCACACCAAGTGAGAAATCTGAAGGTAAATTTCAACCAGTTTCAAATATTTCTTGAGTTAGCATGTCTTGGTATTTTCCTATCTAATGTTTTGCTTTCCAGTCATGCACGAAAGTTGCTGTCGACTTTGTATCTCCCGAAAATATACATGAATGCCTTAAACTGACTGAAGAATTCAGAGAGCTACCAAAAGAACATAGAGCCAAAGAAGACAAGTTAGAGGTAGCTTGTTATATATGATTGTGTGCTTTTTATTTGAAGATAGAATAAATTCAAACAAATTTTTTTCACTATTTCGGTATACTGACCAGGTTAAGAAGATGATCGTGTATGCCGTTAACCAAGCACTCGAAGATCTCGAAAAATTGAGCTCGATGAGGGTTGCCTGCAATGACTAAGCTGCAGTGATAAACCATTCAATTTTGCTAGTGAATACCATTGGAATGGATGTTAGCATGTCCACATTGTAGAAACATTTTTATACTTTTTTATTGACTGATTTTCACAGTGAAGGTAAATCTCTTTAACTTGCCTGTGAGCAACACATAATTTTCATATGTTATCTATTATTTACTATAAACTATTGAGTTGTATATGTACGACCGAATGCTTGCCGCTTTACCAAAAAATTTGTGGCATTGGTGCAGACTCAAATCTTCTAAACCATACAGAGCTTAAACACAACGTGCTATATCTAATAGAAACAATTATTGTATTCGACGATATAATAAAACATATATTCCTGATTATAAGTTAAAGTAAACGGATATTACTATACATTTCACATTAAATTCACGATCTCTACAACGCCTTTTGGCACTAAATTACTAGAGCAAGGATTAGGAGGTGCTAACCTCAAAGCTCAGTACATCTTCAGTCTAATCACACGTCGGTGGAGTTAGGGTATTGGTGAAAGACGCAGAGCAAATCGCACGTTTTATCGAAATAAAGCGCATTTTAAAATAAAGCATATATAAAGTGATTTATACAATATTATTACATAAATTATATATTTTTACAAAGATAGCAAAAAATATAAATAAAAATCATAAGGATATTGGTGAAAGCTAGTGGGGCAAGAAAAATCAAGAACCGAGAAAATACGTTAAAAGAAACAGAATTTTGGAATTTGGATAAAAAGAAGCATGATAGAATTTTGGAATTTGCCAATTTGGATAAAAAGAAGCATGATCAATTAAGTGTATGGGGAGTACCTTGCTGCGTGATTCAACAACACAAACAAGATATGGGAAGATAGAACTTGCATAAATTGGGATAACGAGATATTACCTTGATTGAACATCTAGTGCAATGAAGAAACTCACAAAATGTTGGGCTGCACAGTTGCATTCAATTTGTGACTCACAAATAGGGGTGAGAAAAAATACCGAATTTTCGATATACCCTGTATGGTAACGATACCGATTTTTTCGATACGGTAAGATATGAAATTTGAAAATTTTGTTATATACAAGAATACCGAAATACTGAACAATATATAAAAATTTAAATGTATAGAATATTTTTAAACAATAAATTTATAAATTTTTTAAAATATAAGGTTTTTTGATATAAAATGGTATATACTAATCTTATACCGAAATCTAAGTATATCATACAATTTCGTTATAATCGATATGCTAGTTATATGTACCGAAGATATCAGTATAAAATATTCTTATACCGTAATTTTCGGTACGATACGATATACATCCTTACTTGCACATAGAATTTAAGCATGAGGGAGATGAAATGTATGCATCCAGGGTTTTTTTGAAAAAACATTAAATAAGAATGAACTTTGCTAATTGGACTTTAAAATTTGTTTGGCTTAAATTATTTATGTTCACACACAAAATCTCAACTACATAGCACCAAGACACACGCTTCTGCGTCTCACAACTGCCCCCACACTAGGGATGTAAATTGCGAGCTATTCGAAGCTCGGTTTGATAAAAAGCTCGTTTGAGTTCGTTTGTTAATCATATCAAGCCAAGCTCAAGCTCGATTTTGAGCTCGAAAAATTAATCAAATCAAGCTCAAGCCTAAAGATATTCGGCTCGTGAGCTCGCAAACATGTTTGATAATAGGCTCTCGAGCTCGAGCTCGGCTCGTTTAGGTGGCTCGTAAGCTTGAGCTTGACTCATTTGTTGAGTTGACAAATTAAAATAATAGTACTAATGTCAATGGAAGGAATTGAACACAAGACAAATAAAAATATTAGTACTATTGTTATTATGAACTTTGTAGGATACAAACTTAGTTGAAGTATTACGAGGTGAAATTCTTTCATTGTTATTTATATGGTAATATCAGTGTATGATGAATATTTTAGATGTATTATTTTGGAATGTTCAATAATATATTGATTTATGTTTTTTTAGCTCTTATTTGTGTCGTTTTGGTTATTTATAAATTAATTTACATTTTTATGTTTGATTTAAAATTAGTTTATATATATATTTAATTTTTAACAAGTTCGAATCAAGCTCAAACTCGAGCTCAATTCTATGCATTACGAGCTCGAAAACGAGCCGAGCTCAACTAGGCTTGTTAAACATGCTAAACGAGCTATTAATGAATCAAGCTCGAGCCTGACTTGATTAACATGCTAAACGAGCTTTTAACGAGCCGAGCTCGAGCTTTTCCCGAGCTTGGTAATTTCAAGACAAACCAAGCTCGAGTCTGATAATAAAAGCTCGAATCGAGCTCGAGCCTCAAACAATCTTAAACGAGCCAAGCTCAAGCCTGATACTGTTTGGTTTGGTTTGGATCGTTTACCTCTCTACCCTGCACCTAACGCATGCTTGAGGCGTGCACACTTTTAATAACTATGATTTATCTATGCTATATTATAGAACTTAGTCATAATAGAGGCAAAAACATTGGAGCCATGATATATTTTTTAACATACTTGAAATACTTCTAATTACTTTAATTAATTCCTCAAATACCTGAATCTACTTTCATTAATTTTTTAAATTCAGTATTTGGTTACATATTTAGTGTATTTATTTTTTAAAAAATTTAATTAATTGTGTAAAAAAACTACTAAAAACATAAAAAAAATCTAAATTAGATTTCTATTTTTTTTATATAACAAAAGTACATATACAAAAACAAAGGATTGTACATGTACACGTTTGAATAAAACATTTACTATACATGCACACAGCAACGCGTGCAGATAAAGTTAGTATATAATAGTGTAATTAAATCCCTTCAAATTTGTAAGTACAAAAACATTTTAAATCTAGGCAAAAACTTGTATAAGATGGTGTGACGAGTTATATTTTGTGAGACGGACCTCTTATTTGGGTAATTCGTGAAAAAATATAACTTTTTATGCTAAAATTATTGTTTTTATTGTGAATTTCGGTAGGATTGACCTGTCCCGTCTCACAAGAGACCTACTCTTAAATCTATCTTTCCAAAACTTAAAATGCTTATTTTAATTCCAAATTCCACCAAATACCATTTTTCCATGATACCACAAGGTTGTTGGTTTATAAAATGGAATAATTATAGATTGGTTATTGAAAACTTTGGAAAAATTCTTAAAATTTAATTTTGATATGAAACAATAAATTTATTATATTTTTGTTTTTTAATATGAATATAGTTTTGTTTTTGATGAACTTAAAATTACAAAGTTTTTTCTACTATCAAATATTAAGTAGAATTATTAAGAAGAAGAATTAACCATGTTCATATATATAAACAACAAACATAATATCAAAATTTCAGTTCCAACACCTATTACATAATAATATAAGAAGAAAACCAAATCTCAGTGCACTTATTCCAATTTCTTGTACTTGTTTTGTTTTCATATTTCATAAAATTTTGTAACTTATATCTAGTAAATCTAATATATGAAGAGAACATTTGAATGAGTGAGAGAGATAGAACCATGAATTTAATATAGATCAACCAAAATAAAATGAATAAAAATTTTAAATACATAGAGCAAATCATGACTTTCATG
The DNA here is from genome assembly GCF_025594145.1 of Primulina tabacum. Lineage (NCBI taxonomy): Eukaryota > Viridiplantae > Streptophyta > Magnoliopsida > Lamiales > Gesneriaceae > Primulina > Primulina tabacum. The sequence continues at coordinate 46,504,718 of NC_134551.1, forward strand.
ACCTAAGATTTAGATCTCAATCAAATTGAATGTAAGTGTGGAAATTATTAAAAAATCACAATGATAATAACTAAGATTATTAGGCTTCATTCTATAAATTGTAAAATTTAAATAAATAATTAATGAAAGTAGAAAAATTACTATTGAAATAAAAAAATAACTAACCTTTGAATTCTCTTTTCTGAAAAATCATAACAATCACTCTCTATATTAGATCATTCGACGCCTGTGGATCTGACCACATGTTCAGATCAGCAATTGGATTGTACATTCAAGAGATTCTCAAATACCATGGCATAACTTTGAGCATAGTTAGAGATCGAGATTCGCGCTTCACTTAACGTTGAAATAATACACAAAATCTCTCACTTTTCTCATTAACCCTCTTGTGTGGGAAGAGATCAATAGGATGGAGGTTTGAGATCCTCAACATCCCATGTGTCCTTTTATAGGGTGCAAAAGGATGTTTAGGGTTTCACTTTCCATCTATTAAATTTACATTATTGTCCCCTGATTGGGTACATAATGTAATGAAAAATAAAAGAGGTATATGTGTAATTTGCTACCATGTATTAGTTTTTGTTTTTTAAAAGTATATATATGACCAAATCTCATCTGATCACTGAAAGAAAGAAGAATAAAAAAAGAAAATAAAATATCTTATCATTCTTTTTAAAAAGATCCGATTGAGTTGGATTTTGTTAAAAAAAAGTAGAGATACGATTAGATCCTCTTTTATCTAATTGCCGAAGAAATATGATAAGATCATTATATAGTTTAAAAAGAGATTGATTTGGATCACATCACCAAATTAATAGACTTTAGTGCCGTGTATGCACTTTCTTCCCAAATATATGGTATGTCTAAAAATAGCAAGACACCGCAAAATAGGAATAGATGAGAATACGAGCACATAAATTTTTGGAGTAGATCTTTTGTGAGATGGTCTCACGATTTTTTATGTGTGAAACGTGTCAACCCTACTGATATTCACAATAAAAAAGTAATATTTTTAGCATAAAAAGTAATACTTTTTCATTGATGACCCAAATAAGAGATCTGTCTCACAAAATACGACCTGTGAGACCGTCTCATACAAGTTTTTGCCAAATTTTTGTGAGATAGTCTCACAAGTCAATTTTATAAGACTCATCTCCTATTTGGGTAATCGATAAAAAGTATTATTTTTTATTCTAAATGTACTACTTATTATTATAAATATGAGTAGGGTTGATCTGTCTCACGGATAAATATTCGTGAGACTTTCTCACAAGAGACCTACTAAAATACGAGATATAATCAACATATCAATTATTTGAAACGTTAATCTTTATGAACAATTAGTCAATTATTCAAGTAAGTAAGAGTAGTATAATTTATGGAGTAAGCTTTCTGTGAGACGATATGACAGATTTGACTTGCTTCATATTTACAAAGAAAAATATTTTTGACATAAAATAATTTTTTTCATTAACTGAGGTCGGGTTGAAAATCTGTATCATAAAATTGACTCATGAAGAGTTTTATATAAGTTTTTGTGTAATTTATGTTGTGCATTAATTATCATACTACACTGTATTTCAACGAATTAACTTAAAATTCAAGTTACTCTAAAAAAAACTTAAAATTTCAAACTACAAACATACTATCAACTTCTCCTACAATTTTTAGAAGGAAAAAAGAGTTTTATGAAGAATTCCCTTATAAAAAAATGACTACTAGGTAACTAGCTCAAGGGTGTATTCGTTGTAAAGATTTGCTAACTTTTTAAATAACACACTTTTGTGAAGTTTATAGATTTCTACCTACTTTTGCAGAATTCCACATATTTCTAAAGATTTTAACAGAATCTTGTAAATTTATTTTGCATGACTTTTATTAACATTTGTAAACTTTTTCTTAGAACCTATGAATTTTTTAATTTAGTATTATGATTTTTTTAAAAATTTATTTGAACTTACCACTTAACGTGAATAACTTTTCTTATTTCAAGCATTTATCTCTCTCAATATAATATTTTTTACATATTGATTTTACGAAAGATAACAAATAAAGCACTGCTAAATTTATTGCAATTAAACTTCAAATATTCAAGTCAATTCAACATGTTTATTTAAATAATTAATTTTTTTTAAAAAAAATAATAATAATTTTCAATATTAATAAATAATCAAATTGAAACGATTTCATTCATTTTAAATTAATTTTTGTATAAAAATATATTAATTTTGTTTTTGATAATATGTCAAAAGATAAGCTGTAGTTTTCCACATAAAATCTGTGCAGCTTGCTTGCGATAGTTGTTGATGAAAATCTAATCGTGATTTGTGCCAAAATTTGGACATCATACTCAAAACATCTTGAGTTACATTCTAAAAGGTGGAGACAGATTATGTTGATGGTAATGTATTCTAAACAGTCGGTCTCTGGGTGAGATCTTTTAAATACTTTTGTTATTTCAAGATTGTGATATCTTGAGAGTGATTTCTAGCTACATATTGATTAATTTTGGTAGTGATCACATTGTAATCTCATTATTCATTATAATGAAGATTATTTTAGTGGACTATTCAGTCTATTCTACTCCTCACATTGAGGAGGTTTTCCAAGTTAAAAATAGTTTTGTTGTTTATGCAGCTTTGATTGTGCTTGTTTGAAATTCTTGTTGCTTTAGTTGATATTTTTCATGTTAATTCCATACAAGATATGGATAATTTTGTTCCGGTTTAGATTGAATGTGTTTATACTGTTAGAATGTTTTTTTAAAAAAATCATGTTTCTGCACGTATATAAACATGGAAAATAATATGCGGAAGCGAATCGAGTGTTACCTTCGGCCATTGAAAATTTTTAATTTCTCTGATTTTCCTTCCGATTGAAGTCTTCTAAGCACTCCACCATCTCGATAGATGGTGTATTTAGTTTTCTGAGGTGTGTGCTTAGGGACCTCAATCACCGCTATTTATAGGCGTTTCTCATGCCATCGATGAGTGTATCAGGAGACGAGAGTCAAAAGAAGAATCGTGTACGCATCTCAATTTTCTAAAGTTGAGCATGTTTGTCAAAAGTTGTAGGCAATGGCCGTCGCCATTTTCTACACGTCTGTTCTTCTTTTGATATGTGTCATTTTTCTTATATTCTCCCACTTGACACATATATCTCATTTACCATGGGAGAAAACAAAATACATGAATCATGACGATAGGTCATCTTAAAACGAATATTATCTTCCATGTATTACAATGCATTATGTATCTCAATCTGTATAACTTAATGAATAAACCTTATGTTTATTCGAGGTCCAACTTTATTGATATTTTTCGAATTAATGAATGTGTGCACAACAAATATGAGAAAATATCACATTATAGTTTCATTAATTTGTTCTTACAACAAAATTGCATAAAGGAACCAAGTCCCATTCTTTCTGTATGATACTTAAATTTCAATGGTGGCATGCCTTTAGTCAAATGATCTGCAATCATCAATTCAGTGCTAATGTACTCGATAAGTAACTTCTTATCTTTAACACGTTCTCGTATGTCTAAATACTTAATGTCGATGTGCTTGTTTCGACTACCACTTTTGTTATTTTTAACCGTAAAAACAACAGCTGAATTGTCACAATATATTCTTAATGGCCTAGATATAGAATCCATGATTCTAAGCCTCGAAATGAAACTCTTCAACCATACACCATGTGAGGTTGCCTCAAAACAAGCTACGAACTCAGCTTCCATAGTGGAAGTAGCAGTCAGTGTCTGCTTTGCACTTCTCCAAGATACAGCTCCATCAGCTAGCATGAAAATATATCCTGAAGTGGATTTTCGTGAATCAATGCAGCCAGCGTAGTCCGAATCAGAGTAGCCAATTACTTCCAACTCTCAATTCGTCTGAACATAAGCATATTGTGGGGACCCGGACGCTAATCATCTTCTTAATCATTTTTGGGATTTAATTATCAATTAAGATAAACAGGGTCTAAATTTTATTCTTTTACAATACAAGGGCGGAACGCAATGGAATTTAATTAATATACATATCAGTATAAAAATACAATTCTGTACAATAAACATTCAAACTAGACTAAGGTTCAACTACTAGATTTCAAGTGTTAGAACCATATCTACAACAAGTCCGGAATCACCACGCTAAACTTGTCCTCTCTCATCATCTTCTTGACCCCGATCATGTCCCACCTGTTGTCATGCACACATACAAACAAGACAACAGCCGGATAACTCCGGTGAGAATAAATCCCAGTATAAACAATGTGTACATGCCATGGTATAATAAGGCATGAAACATATATCACTACATGTATCATAATCTGACATTGCAAATCGAAATCAAATTGTAAATAAAACATGAATTGTAATCTATGAAACATAATTTATACAATCTGTAATTCAACTCATAACTCGGCATCTCAGACTCGACTCATCTCTCATCTAATCTAGGGATCCCGGTGAATAAGAACGTAACAGGTCTCCCACCTACTATTACCGATCGCGGTGGCGGTACGTTCTTATTTCTGGACTTTGGTCTAGTCTATATCGAATAATCAGTAATAAGGATGTTATCTGTATCTGAATCATCTCGATATACCAAACGTCCAGTGTCTTGGCATGTCTGTCCAAGACTAAACCTATTCTGACAATGTGCAATGGGCCAGTGACTCCTCTGTCATAGTCTAGCCCCTTTGTCAGTGACTCTCACTCAATAGCTCTCTGCTTTCTACTTTCTAATTCAATAGAATAAACATAATCATTAAAACACAAAGGTATAAAAACAATACCATTCAAGTATGTGGTTTAGGAAAACTCGAGTTAAATCTAACTCAAGTCGATCTCCCAGTTAACATCGATTTATACCTTTCTCTTTTCGATCTGACGAAGTCGAAGTTTCGGGTTCAAATCTGTCCATTCCCAATCTAGCAATGACAATCGAATATGTATAATATCAGTGAACAACTCAATTCAATACCTGTTCTGATCAATACTCAAAGCAACACATAATCTAATCAATGTCAACCACATACAATGCAATCTCAATCACAATTGAATCTGATCAAAATCAATCTCGATACAATTCGACGACATAACAGCGTAATCTTGCGATACCGATAACTCAAACAACAATCAACTAATACAAGGACCATAACATCAACTCATAATCATCACAATCTATATATCAATATCTCAAATTCTGCATAATCTCATACACATATATGCTGTAAATCTAAACAATCTCATATCATATCCGTTCTTCGATTCGTTTGCGATTCTACGATCATCATAATCATGAGAATACCAAATAGAAATAAAATCTGATTCCTCCCCACATATATATTTCGAACCATGCTGAAAATGAACCAAACTTACATCCTTTCGAAGCTGGTGATGAGAGGAACACAAATCTTAACTCGGATTGAAAATCGGATGAATAAATCTTGCACAAACTAGCTTCTAAGATGAAAGAATTTTGCACCTTTCCTGAAATGCTCTCGGTCCTTGCTGCTGAGTTGGTGAGGAAATGAAGGAGACAACACATCATATATGCAGGGCAAGGGCAAGTGTCTTATTTTTCACTCAACACGTCGCACCGCGGGTGCGGTAGCTTTTCACCGCGGGCGCGCTTAGCTCTCGGCAGCCCCATCAAAAAATCAGGAACAGCGACCGCGGGAGCGCTCATTCTTGGACCGCGGGTGCGGTGACCCTACTCTAGCAGCACCGCGGGTGCGCTCTGTCTGGCACCGCGGTTGCGGTGTCCCTACTGTAAAAATAGCCAACTCTCTGTCCATCAACCGCGGGTGCGGTATATTTCATAGCGCGGGTGCGGTGGCTTTTGCCCTTAAAACACAACTTTCTGCCCTTGCACTGCGGGTGCGGTCTATTTCTTGGCGCGGGTGCGGTCTATTTCTTGGCGCGGGTGCGGTCTCTTTCTTTGTCAACAAACTCAATTTGCAACGTTGCTTCTCCACGTCTGTTCTTCCATCGCCTTATTCATAATATATAACAATTCAAAAGTATCAAACTAAAATCTCGGGCATTACATTTCTCCCCCCTTAGATATGAGTTCGTCCTCGAACTCACAGGTAATCCTATCAGATACATCAGAAGAAATGTATAACAGGGTTTAATCCGAAAACTCATCTCAATGAATCATTTCTGAAATCTCAATCTCATAGCGGATTCTGTCTTTTAGATAGTCTCTTTGATATTCTGACAATCTTACTGTGTTTTCAACCACAGAATAATCTTCATTTTGAAATATCTATCTTTTACGGATCTCTGATTCCAAACTGGAATAATAATTCAAAAAGTATAATACCATAATATCCTTCGGTATAACCCTGTTCGAATCAATCTTGCAATACTGACTATACAACATCCGTATATACCAATCCACAGCTCATAACAAATCAACACCATCAGCTGTTATCAAATCTGTTTAACCTAGTCAAGGATATATTCTATTTTCAGTCGCAAATACTAACAGTCATCGTCCGACGTTGGCATATTCGAGCAACCTGTCAATCATAATCACATCACAGCACAGTCTTGTCAAGATTTCAGTAGTATCGTCACACAATCCATAGAAATGTACTCTCATTTCTATTCAAAAACCGACAATCTAGATAATCAATCTCCTGGTTTCTATCTTTCTATCTTCATCTGTCGACGATTCAGACATTTCCGTACAAATTCTGCTACAACTGATCTCCTCTGTTTATATCAAAACTGTCTTTTCGAAGTATCATATCTTTTCTGTTACCAGCAAGAATACTGAATTGACTACTGTGCGCTTCTGACAAACATCTATCATTTCAGATTCGAAATATTCGGCACAAACAAGTCGGTTATTCACATATAATATAGTAGTACCTACCTGATATTCTGATTGACACCCTACTCTGCTTATCGAAATCAAGTTCTGTACATTCTGATCAAACTTCTGAACTGCTGTAACTTTCAAAATCAGCTCTGATTCGGCTTGAACTGTATATAATCTCAACAATATGCAACAATCTGTATCAAATACGTTTCAGAATAACATCAATATCGGCTCAGATTCTAAATATCAATCATCTTTACTGATCTAATAAACTCATAGAACGTGATTTCTGACAATATTGTCGATCTGACTAACCGATTACATCTTCAACGTTGTTTAGATCAACTGCTATATCATCTTCGAATGTAATGTCCCCCAAACAATATACTCTGTCTCAAATACTGTTTTAGAACAATAACAATTCGTAAGAAATTTCAAAACAACAGTCACATATCATAATCTGCTAAACTCATGAAAAAATAAATTTCTGACATTTCTGACTCGGTGTCATTCTCAGCCACTGATCACTGCCTCAGCTGAGCTAATATCAATCGGTGTACCATATTCGGATATCACATACTCGGAATACTATCTGTTTCAATCAAGATTCATATCTGAACAATTTCTGTATATAACAATTTCAGTTCTCAGATCCTTCAATACAAGATATTCGATTCAGTCAGTCATATGCCACGAGTATATCACAAAATATCATAGATAAACGGCATAAAATCATCAGAATATCTCTGAATCCAGGATTCATCAACCCATAATCAGAACTGAAGTATTTTACAGAGAAACACACAATCAGATGTAACTTTCGGTCAGTAAATTTTCTAACTGATATTTCAATTCTTTCAAATCAATCAGTATCATTCTGCACAGACTTTTAAAATAAAACCAGTACCTGGTATCAAATCAAGGCGGAAATCACTCTCCCTGATATAAGGCAAATCCGGAATTTCATCTGGAAAGACTTTAGCAATTCTCCTGCTACTGACAAATCAGCTCATGGTATATTCATTTTCAGTAATCAACTGAATGCATAAGGAATAACTCCATTCCTTTCGAAAATCATCGAATCATACTTAATACGGAAATCAAAGGAATTCAAAATCGAAAATCCTTACCGTACATTATTCATTCTTCGGCCATTTCAGGTCCGAATCTTACCATCTCCTGGTAAGAATCTACAATAGCTCTGTACTTGTTCAATATATCCATATCAATAATGATGCCAGAATCAGACAATACAAGTACAACATAATCTAACTCAATATTATTCTCATCTTACTGCAGTATACAATATTTTATGGAATTCACTGACATCAACCTTTCCCCCAAGAGGTAAGGAAATCAATACTACAATACCACCAGACCCAACAGATAAAGCATATATCAATGTAATTCATACAAAATCATGTATAGGATGTTTTAGTATCTCTCAATACATACGTAACATAATCGTAAAAGAACAGTTACCTGTCACTATATCAACAAGTGCATCCTGGGTCTGTTCCTTGATCACTTCAACCAGATGATTCAGCTCCCTGAAATCTTCGGGAACCTTTCTGTGGACAAGCTCTAGCGAAGTGTCCCCGCTATCTACAGATATTGCAGCTACCAGTCACTCCCTGGCATTGCTCTGTGGGATGTCTCCCTCCGCAAGTTCTGCAATAAACTCTGACATAACTCGGGCTAGAACCACTGGAGCTAGATGACCCGCTCCCTAACTTCTTGAACTGTTTCTTTCGAGCTTGCAACTGTTCTTTCTTTCCACCACTGCTGCTGCCAATCTCGAATCTGGGAAGCAGTTGCTGTGAACTCGGTGTTGGAAGAACATATGAAGCTTCTGTTTGTCTCATCAGAACTGTTTCTGCTCTTTTGGCTCTGTTCAGGGTATCAGCAAAATTATTTGATCGTTTCACATTTACCAATGTACGTATCTCCGGATTCAATCCCTGGATAAACTGATCAAATAGAGCTGCATCATTCCTAGCCACGTGAGGGGCAAAACGTAGCAAGGTGAAGAACTGGGCCAAATACTCATCAATATTCAACTGACCATGTCTTAGATTTGCAAACTCTGCACATTTATTCTGTCTGTATGATACGGGAAAAAATCTTTGATAGATTTCAACTTTAAAAATTTTCCATGTAATCACTGGACCACGCTGTTCTAAGGCTTCTTTGGTTACCAGCCACCAACTCTTTGCGACTTCCCGTAACTGGTTCCCAATCAGTTTAACTCTACAATCATCTGTGAAACCAAGAAATTCAAATAGCATTTCTATGTCATCTAGCCAATTCTCACAATCCACTGGCGTCTCAGTACCCGTTAGAATCGACGGTTGAAATGACTGAAACCTCTTTAACTGTGTTTCCATCAGAGTTTCTGACACATCCACCTGATCAGTCGAAGTACTACCTCGTTCTGGAATCCTGCGAGGAGGTATATCTGATAATCACAAGAGTTAGCAATCACATGAGACAAATCCGTCTCAGTCCCTTCCTGATCAGCTTACCTCTCATGAAGAATTGGTTCTGATCCTTTTTCAAATAATACATATTACCAAATCATCTCAGATATTCAGGTAACATGTATTTAAAAGCAGTAAAACATAATATCATGCTAGCATATACAATGTAATTCAACATCATAATAAACCACATGCTAGCACTCACATGCAAGGAAAGAAAACTCATTCTACCTCGCTCACTAACTTCTATCTCAGTCTACAGAACCTAATGCTCTGATACCACCTGTTGTGGGGACCCGGACGCTAATCATCTTCTTAATCATTTTTGGGATTTAATTATCAATTAAGATAAACATGGTCTAAATTTTATTCTTTTACAATACAAGGGCGGAACGTAATGGAATTTAATTAATATACATATCAGTATAAAAATACAATTCTGTACAATAAACATTCAGACTAGACTAAGGTTCAACTAGTAGAGTTCAAGTGTTAGAACCATATCTACAACAAGTCCGGAATCACCACGCTAAACTTGTCCTCTCTCATTATCTTCTTGACCCCGATCATATCCCACCTGTTGTCATGCACACATACAAACAAGACAACAGCCGGATAACTCCGGTGAGAATAAATCCCAGTATAAACAATGTGTACATGCCATGGTATAATAAGGCATGAAACATATATCACTACATGTATCATAATCTGACATTGCAAATCGAAATCAAATTGTAAATAAAACATGAATTATAATCTACGAAACATAATTTATACAATCTGTAATTCAACTCATGACTCGGCATCTCAGACTCGACTCATCTCTCATCTAATCTAGGGATCCCGGTGAATAAGAACGTAACAGGTCTCCCACCTACTACTACCGGTCGCGGTGGCAGTACGTTCTTATTTCTGGACTTTGGTCTAGTCTATATCGAATAATCTGTAATAAGGATGCTATCTATATCTGAAGCATCTCGATATACCAAACGTTCAGTGTCTTGGCATGTCTGTCAGAGACTAAACCTATTCTGACAATGTGCAATGGGCCAGTGACTCCTCTGTCATAGTCTAGCACCTCTGTCAGTGACTCTCACTCAATAGCTCTCTGCTTTCTACTTTCTAATTCAATAGAATAAACATAATCATTAAAACACAAAGGTATAAAAACAATACCATACAAGTATGTGGTTTAGGGAAACTCGAGTTAAATCTAACTCAAGTCGATCTCCCAGTTAACATCGATTTATACCTTTCTCTTTTCGATCTGACGAAGTCGAAGTTTCGGGTTCAAATATGTCCATTCCCAATCTAGCAATGACAATCGAATATGTATAATATCAGTTAACAATTCAATTCAATACATGTTCTGATCAATACTCAAAGCAACACATAATCTGATCAATGTCAACCACATACAATGCAATCTCAATCACAATTGAATCTGATCAAAATCAATCTCGATACAATTCGACGGCATAACAGCGTAATCTTGCGATACCGATAACTCAAACAACAATCAACTAATACAAGGACCATAACATCAACTCATAATCATCACAATCTATATATCAAGATCTCAAAATCTGCATAATCTCATACACATATATGCTGGAAATCTAAACAATCTCATATCATATCCGTTCTTCGATTCGTTTGCGATTCTACGATCATCATAATCATGGGAATACCAAATAGAAATAAAATCTGATTCCTCCCCACATATATATTTCGAACCATGCTGAAAATGAACCATACTTACATCCTTTCGAAGCTGGTGATGAGAGGAACACAAATCTTAACTCGGATTGAAAATCGGATGAATAGATCTTGCACAAACTAGCTTCTAAGATGAAAGAATTTTGCACCTTTCCTGAAATGCTCTCGGTCCTTGCTGCTGAGTTGGTGAGGAAATGAAGGAGACAACACATCATATATGCATGGCAAGGGCAAGTATCTTATTTTTCACTCAACACGTCGCACCGCGGGCGCGCTTAGCTCTCGGCAGCCCCATCAAAAAATCAGGAACAGCGACCGCGGGTGCGGTGACCCTACTGTAGCAGCACCGCAGGTGCGCTCTATCTGGCATCGCGGTTGCGGTGTCCCTACTGTAAAAATAGCCAACTCTCTGTCCATCAACCGCGGGTGCGGTATATTTCATAGCGCGGGTGCGGTGGCTTTTTCCCTCAAAACACAACTTTCTGCCCTTGCACCGCGGGTGCGGTCTACTTCTTGGCGCGGTTGCGGTCTCTTTCTTTGTCAATAAACTCAATTTGCAACGTCGCTTCTCCACGTCTGTTCTTCCATCGCCTTATTCATAATATATAACAATTCAAAAGTATCAAACTAAAATCTCGGGCATTACACATATAATCTTTGGTCCCTTGAAGGTACCTCATGACTTTCTTTGCAGTTTTCCAGTGATCTAAACCTAGATTACTCTGATATCTTCCCAACATCCCAACAAGAAATGCAATTTCAGGTCTAGTGCAAACCTGAGCATACATTAAGCTTCCGACAGCAGAAGCATAAGGAATGTTTTTCATTTGTTCCCGCTCTAGATCATTCTTTGGACATTGGCTCAAATTGAATTTATCGCATTTCACAACGGGAGCTATACTTGGTGAACAATCTTTCATCCGATATTTCTCTAAAACTTTGTTAATATAGGTTTCTTGAGACAAACCTAGAATACCTTTAATTCGGTCTCTATGTATCTTAATGCCAATGACATAAAATGCATCGCCCATATCCTTCATATCAAAGTTTTTAGAGAGAAATTATTTCACCTCATATAACAAACCCTTATCATTGGTTGCAAGTAATATATCATCCACATATAGAATAAGGAAACAAATCTTGCTCCCACTGACCTTCTGGTATATACATTGATCCATGGGGTTCTCAACGAATCCGAATGAAGAGATAACATCATGAAATTTTAAATACCATTGACGGGAAGCTTGTTTCAATCCATATATAGATTTCTTAATCTTACAAACCAATTGCTCACCATTACTAGAGAAGAATCATTCAGGTTGTTTCATATAAACCTCTTCCTCTAGTTCTCCATTGACAAAAGCTGTTTTCACATCCATTTGTTGTAAATCTAAGTCAAAATGTGCAACCAATGCTAGAATGATACGAAAAGAATCTTTTTTAGATACAAGAGAAAAAGTCTCCTTATAATTGATTCCTTCCTGCTGAGTGAATCCTTTAGCAGCGATTCTCGCTTTATACCTTTCAATGTTGCCTAATGAGTCTTTCTTTGTTTTGAAGACCCATTTACATCCAATGGCTTTTACACAATCAGACTACTGAACAAGATCCCAGACTCCATTAACTGCCATAGAATTCATCTCTTCTTTCATAGTATTAAACCACAGTTTTGACTCACTACAACTCATGGCTTGTGAAAACGTTTCAGGATAATTTTCGGCTCCGATGTTAAAGTTCAATTTTTGTAAATACACAACATAATCACTAGATATAGCTGATCTTCTTATTCTAGTAGATCTCCTAAGGTTGTTTGATTGATCAACAATTTCTTGTTGTTCTTCATTAACAACTTGATCTACTGGATTTTCATCAGCGATTTGTGGAACTTCAGTAACTGGTTGTCTAACACCCATTTGGTCTTAAGGGCTATGAATAACAATCAATCTCTCATTTGAATAAGAGGGTTGTGCATTAATGTGATCATTCTCAAAAACTATGTCATGATCACATTTTTCATTTCTTGATTCCATAATTCTAGTTTTGTGAGATGGACAATAGAATCTGTACCCTTTGGATTTTTCGGCATACCCAATGAAATATCCACTTATAGTTCTTGAGTCCAGTTTTTTTTCATGTGGATTGTTAACTCTTATTTCAGAAGGACAACCCCAAACGCATATATGTTGCAAACTCGATTTTCAACCTTTTAATAACTCCAATGGTGTCTTTGGAACAGCCTTAGTTGGAACTCTGTTTAATATATACACAGCTGTCTTAAGAGCTTCAGTCCACAAGGATTTAGGAAGTTTAGAGCTACTAAACATGCTCATCACCATGTCCAATAATGTTCGGTTTCTCCTCTCAGCTACGCCATTTTGGTCTGGAGAACCAGGCATAGTATATTGGGCAACAATTCCATGTTCTTGGAGAAACTTTGCAAACGGACCAGGTGTCTGTCCATTCTCAGTGTATCTACCGTAATATTCTCCACTTCTATCAGTTCTCACGATCTTAATATGTTTCCACATTGCTTCTCCACTTCAGCCTTAAAAACCTTAAAGGCTTCAAGTGCTTCGTTTTTATTATGAAACATGTAGATATACATGTATCGTGAATAATCATCAATGAAGGAGATGAAGTATTTCGGATTTTGCATGTCCATATCTGGATAACAAATATCTGAATGTATGATTTATAATATTTATGTACTTCTCTTGGCACCCTTTTTAGACTTATTGGTCTGCTTTCCCTTAATGCAGTCCACACAAGTCTCAAAATCAGTAAAATATAAAGTACTGAGTACTCCATCATTTACTAATCTTTTAATTCTCTCTATGGAGATGTGTACCAATCTCCTTGCTACAATATAGAGGAATCTTCATTTATAACACATCTTTTAATACCTCCTTGAACATGCATAGTGGTGTTATTATTTTGTAAAGAAATAGAGAAAAGACTATCAATCATTGTACCATTTCCAATAAGATTTGATTTATAAAACAAATTTATTGATTTATCCAAAAACTGAAATGAATAACCAAGTGATACAAGTTTTGAAACTGAAATTAAATTCCTAGAAAAACTAGGAACATAAAATATCTTTTTCAATTTTAAAATAAAACCACTATCCATTATAAGGCAGAAAGTCCCAATAGCCTCCACATGCGAAGACATCTTGTTTCCTGAATAGATGCTCCGCTCCTTTTCTATTGGCTTCCTTAGGTTTTTCATACTCTGCAAGGTATTTGTAACATGAATTGTAAAACCAGAATCAATCCACCATGTGTTATAGATCATATCAACTATATTAGATTTATAATAGACAAATGAAATAGGAATACCTTTCTTTTCAAGCCAATTTTTAAATTTAATGCAATCCTTCTTCATGTGTCCCGTCTTTTTACAGAAGAAACACTTAGATTCTTTCTTGATATCAGGTTGGGGTGGAATTATTCATTTCCCTTTTCCCTTGACTTTGGCTTGTTTCTTAAATTTTCCTTGTGTAGTCATAAAGACATTATCACTTGTTTCTATCAACGGCCTTCCTTCCTCTTGAACATACATGGTCATTAATTCATTTATTGACCATTTATCATCATGTGTGTTGTAGGAAATTTTGAAGGGTCCATATTGCTGTGGAAGAGTGCATAAAATGTAGTGCACAAAAAAAGTTTCAGACATTTCCACTTCAAGTGTCTTTAATCGAGCCGCTATATCCCGCATTTTGATTATGTGCTCTCACACACCTCTCACACTTGTGAGTCTTAATGAAGAGAATTCCATAATTAGGATGCTAGCAAGTGCCTTATCTGAAGACTGAAACTGTTCATCAATAGCCTTCAGTAATTATTTGACATTATTATGCTGGTCGACAGAACCACGCATACCAGCTGAGATTTTGGTCTTTATGAACATTACGCAGAGTTGATTAGATCATTCCCATTTTTCATAAAGATCAACATCATCCGGAATGTTGTTTTCAGTAATAGCAGATGGTTCGTCTTTCCATATAGCATAATTAATATCCATCCACCCTAATTGAAGAAGAATTCTTTCTTTCCATATTTTATAGTTATCGCCCTTTAGTTCGGGAATGTCACATTTCATATCAGAAAAACTTGCAGGTTGCATAACTGCAAAAAAATATCATATGCTTAAAATTTTTGAGACAATATCATGTTTTACCAATGTAATTCATGTTTTAAAAATCTAATGACATAAAATTTGCATGTGGGCTAAAATTTTAATTTGATAAGATTTTTCTAACTTTATGATAAAACGATCAAAATGTATTTTTCTTAACTCCTGTGGGTAAATTAAGAAAAATATAATTTAATATTTTAACCTAATTAGTTATATAAATATAATAAAAATCCATGTGGGGTAAAATTTATTATGTTTATATAATTAATTACATTTGATGTCCATTATGTGATCCAAATCCACTTAATGCATAATTTTCCGTAACTAAGGATGTTGTGGCTATTCCTCAATTATTTAAAATTATACGTTTCACTGAACAAAATTTTGGCTGTATTTTAATACTTTATATAATAAATATTATTTAGTAACATAATCAACATTTTCCAAGAGTGCTCCCAGGAAAGATAGGTAGTGCTAAGGCCCTTTAAATACCTAACTCCTAGACAGAGCAACGTTCCTCAGGGAGACCAGTAGCTAGTCAAGGCAGTTTAAACCGATCTATGAAGAACTCCCTCACATCATGTTTTTTCATGTCACCTTATAATTATTATTAAATTTAATTATCCACATTTATGTGAATCTTTATAAGCCAAATTTTTTTCATAAAATAACTTTATATTCACATTTTTACTTAATATGAACAAATACGTTCTCCATCAGTTTTTCTCTTCAATCAGAGTAGTGATAAAATGATGCTTATTTGTTCATTTGTGAACATCTGAAATATTTTATTTTATAATATTATATTCACATCTTACTTGATATGTTCTTTTCAAATTATAAACAACTCAATATAATTTAATATGAACATAATGTGAATATTGATTTACCAAAATATTTTTCAATATCATTTGCATTTTAAATTTCAAGAATAAATGCAAACATAATATTAAATTTGCATATACACATCAAACATTTATTCATAATATTTGACATTATATCTAATATGCAAAAATAATTTCTAAACATGTATTAGAAATTACGTCGAACTTAGAATTATTTTAATGTGTACAAATTATTTAACCAAATGCTATATGTATACCAAATTATACATATAACTTAATAACAAATTAATTATTATTTATTTATTTATTTATTATTATTATTATTATTATTTTAAAAATAATAATAATAATAATAAACTTTACGACAATTTTTTAAATTGTCAAATGTTGTGGGTTCCGCAACATTAATTTTTTTAATTAAATTAAAAAAAATTAATAATTACCGACAGAAAACAATTGAAGTGTGAGCTCTTTCATATTTAATGTATTGCATGATTTTGAATTGTAAAATTAAATGGTGTGGGCTCCGCATGCAATAATTCCACATGCACGAGATAATTGAATTCATATACATGATTTTATACATAATTCGTCTTCAACCTTCGGCAATTTCTCTCACATATCATTTGTTCATCTTCTCCGAAAATTTCAGAAAACAAAATCACAAATTTTTTAAGATTTCAAGGAAGAAGTTTAAGGTGCAACCGAGAACAAAATTCTCAGGTAAGTTAGTTTCTTAATATCATTTTATCCGATTTTCAACTTCAAGTTTTACGCAAAACTTTCCCGATATCCAATTTTCAGAAAATGAAAACAATATTTTCAAGGCAGAGGTATCACGGCTCTGATACCAAATGTCAGAATTTTTTTAAAAAAAATCATGTTTCTGCACGTATATAAACATGATAAATAATATGCGGAAGTGAATCGAGTGTTACTTCCGGCCATTGAAAAATTTTAATTTCTCTGATTTTCTTTCCGGTTGAAGTCTTCTAAGCACTTCATCCTCTCGATAGATGGTGTATTTAGTTTTCTGAGGTGTGTGCTTAGGGATCTCAATCACCGCTATTTATAGGCGTTTCTCATACCATCGATGAGTGTATCAGGAGCCGAGAGTCAAAAGAAGAATCGTGTACGCATCTCAATTTTCTAAAGTTGAGCATGTTTGTCAAAAGTTATAGGCAATGGCCGTCACTATTTCCTACACGTCTGTTCTTCTTTTGATATGTGTCAATTTTCTTACATATACGTATCAAAACTGATTTAGAGTTGTCAAAATGAGTTAGATATGTCAGCGCTGCCCCCACCACAAACGAAATTTGTGGATTGAGTCGATAATTTTCCAATCCGTCAAAATGGTAAGCCGCCCCACTCCGCCTAATGATGGGTTGGGACGGGTTGCTGGATGACCTAACCCAACCAGCCAAACTACACAAAATTTTCAAAACCGTCATGCCGTCCCATTTCCCCATCTAAAGTAGATCCGTTGAGTTGGTAATTTCTCATCCATCAAAAGGCATGTGAGCCTGCTAGCCCATTAGGACATTTCTATATGATTTTATATATAAAAGAACTTTAATTTGAATTTGTATGTTCAATTTTTGGTAAAAATGTATGAACAAAAAATAAACTATTTTAAAATATTATTAAATAAGTTCATTTAAGTTCGAAAATGTATGGTTCGGCTTGAAATATATTTTCTAATTGTGGTTTTTTTAACGTAAAATTAGATTTGCGGCCTAGGGTGGTCGGTTATACGGTTTTTTGAATGAAGAGATAATGGCTAAGAAGTAAAACAAGAGATAAGTACTTATCAGTACAATAAAAACAAAAATTGACATAAAAATATCAAACAAACTTAAAATGTATTTCAAATAGTAGTCCAAATTATATGGAAAAAATCTATTATTAATTTTTAATTCTTAACTAGCTTTCTTTACCATATAAATTTTATTTTGTAGAATTCATATTATTATTGTTATTAGATACACTAATGTCTAATTTGAATCGAACTTTGGAAATTGAAATAAATTATATAAGGAATATGCATGATTTTATATTTTTTATGAATGTCTACTGACTATAGAAAAATATTTTCAGATATTGAATAATATGTTTACAGATATTGAATAATTTTTTTCTTGTATTATAGTAATAGAGCGACTTAATTAGGATTTGTGACTGATATATACTTGAACTTTTTATCTTTCAAATATTTTGAAAACAACATCCCAACACTAAATATGGAGCCTATCGTGCCATTAAAAAAATTGGAATTTTCTGTCTCAAAAATTGGGTAAAGTTGTGTCAAAATTGCACTAAGAATGTTTTAAAATCTAATGAATTAATGTGTATTTTATTAGTTGTTTAGGGTTTAGAAGACAAAACCCTACCGCTCTTTCTTCTATTTGGCAGTCTTGGAGTCGTGGTGCATCAATGCTTTTAAAGATGCCTTGAAATCTGGCAGAAGTTCAGTGAATTTTAATGTGCTACAGAAACAAAAGTATAGGAGTTTATCTGCTCAAACGGAGTGTGGAATGAAGAAGCTTTAAAGGTAACCTTCCCAACTTTTGAGGTTGAAATGATTTTAAATATAACCTCTGGGGTAAGAAGGGTTTGTTTTCTGTGGTTGCAGCTTAGTCTGAATTTTCACATCAGAAAAAGCTTTCTAGACAGTATTAAGGAAGTGGTTCTTTTGTGATCTGGCTTTGACGATTAATTTGTTGGTAGCAGTCACAAAAGATGGAGGTAAGCACAAGCAAGATGATTAACTTTAATGACTCTAATTATCAACTTTGAAAAAATAAGATGAAAGATCTTCTATTCATCACCAAGATGCAATTATCGGTGTTCAACGAGTCTAAACCAGATGATAAATCACATGCCGAATGGAACTTTGAGCACGAGCAAGTCTGTGGGTACATCCGAAAATTTTTCGATGACAACGTGTATAATCACATTTGTAAGGAGACATATGCTTACTTGCTTTGGACGAATTTGGAGACATTATGCATCCAAAAGTGGCAACAACAAATTGTTATATTTGAATAAGCTTTTCTAGTTCGATACAAAAAAATAAATCTTGTCGCAGATAATCTAAACGAGATTCAAGGATTCGTGAAACAGCTATTAAGTTATGACATAAAACTTGATGATGATGTGATAGTATTGATTGTACTAGCTTCATTACCAGACTCTTGAAAGACTTTGAAGATACCACTCACTAACATAGCACAAGGATGAGTCGTGAGTATGGACTTCATCAAGAGTGATATCTTAATTGAAAGAGACGAAGCGAAAATCTCAAGGAGTATCTACCTCACAGTTAGATGTTTTGGCTACTGAGTTAAGGGAAAAACAAGACAAAAAAAATACAAATAAAAAACCAAGAAGAAGTAGGTCCTCGAGGAGTTATGCCAACATAAAGTGTTATCACTGTGGAGAAAACATATATATTAAAACTATTGTCGACAAATGAAAGACAAACATGAAACCAATGACGAGCAAACAAATGCTATTGAAAAATTTAATGCTGTTCACGAGCTAGAGCAGGAGGAGTCCATAAATTTATCAACTCAAGTAACTAGTTGGGTGATCGATAGTGAAGCAACAGTCCATGTCATATCTCGAAGAGAATGATTTACATCCTACACACAAGGGGACTTTGGTGTGGTCAATATGGGGAATAGCGACTTATCTAGAGTCATAAGAAACGGAGATGTGAGATTGACTACCTTGGATTACTCTACAATGATCCTGAAAGACGTCATGCATGTGCCAGATATGCGCCTGAATCTGATATGAGTCGAAAGACTCGATGAAGAAGGTTTTTGCATAACCTTCTGAAACGAAGTATTTCAAAATGATCACTTGTGGTGATAAATGGATTAAAGATGTCGAAGATTTATGTAGTTTAGGAAAATCATTCTGAAAGTATGAATTATGCAGGAGAAGAGAACTCAACAGAGCACCGACGTCTTGTCCACATAAGTGAAAAGAATTTTACACACCTTGTGAGCAAGCACGTTCTGCCTGATATAAAGCAAGTTCATATGAAACAATGCACATACTAATTAGCCGAAAAACATAATAGGATATCATTCAAAATTTCACCTCCTAGCAGAGCCGATAAAAATTCTAGATCAGGTGCACTCAGATTTATTTGGTCTGATTCCATCGTCACTTGGATGAGCAAGGTACTAAGTAAATTTTATAGATGATCATTCTCGAAAAATTTGGATGTGGACACTCAAAACCAAGGACCAAGTAGCGGAAATATTCAACAATTTTCTAAACTTGGTTGAATGGCAAACAAGCATAAAACTCAAATGTATTATATAGATAATGAAGGAAAATATATTGCAACATTTGATGAGATATGAAAAAAGAATGGAATCAAACATCAAACGACATTATCAAAAACATCACAACTCAAGGATTAGCTTAGAGGACAAATAGAACTTTGGCAGAAAGAGTCAGAAGCATGCTCTCACATGCAAAGCCGACTAAAGAATTTTGGGATTAGGTCGTGGTTGCTGCTGCATATATATTGAATCACCGACCTTGTGTTCCTCTCAATTACGATATCCCAGAATAGGTGTGGCAAGGTAAAAAAAATTCCCAATAATCATTTGCGAGTGTTTAGGTGTCTTGCTTATGTTCATATACCAAAAGATGAAAGATAAAAGTTGGATATCAAATCAAGAAAATGTATATTTATAGGATATGACGAGGATCAAATCAGTTACAAGTTTTATAATACAGATCTCAAAAATCCTATAAGAAGTAGTGATGCCATATTTCTTAAGAATGAATTCTTGGAGACTGTGGAAAATGAGAATTTTGGATTTAGACAAGATTTGGAATGGTGGCCTTCAATGGTAAATCTACAACCAATTGAAGATTAATAATTTCAGAACGATCATAAGGATGATGATAAGATCCGTATTCACAGTGAACTGGAAGAGAAATGCGATCCTCAACCAGATATTTCTCGAATGAATATATCATGCTAACTAACAGAGGAGAACCAGATAGCTTTGAGAAAGCTACTACCAATTAACACATGGATAAGTGGATGAAGATCAAGCAATATGAAATGCAATCCTTGAATGAGAATGAGATATTTGAGCTGCTGAAGTTGTCGAAAGGCAAGAAAGCTTTGAAGAATAAGTGTGTGTTTAGGTTGAAGCACGAAAAACATAGTAATCAACCAAGATTCAAAGCTAGGATCGTCGTCAAAGGTTTCAGACATAAACATGGGGTCGACTTTGACATTTTTATTGGTAATGAAGATGACATCCTTCCTGATTGTGCTAGGGGTTAGCAGCTGAACTTGATCTGGAGGTGGAACAAATGGATGTCAATACCACATTCTTTCATGGGAGATTTAGAGAAAAAAATCTACATGGAGCAACCAGAGGGGTTTGCATAGAAGAGGAAAGAGGACCTCGTGCGAAGATTGAAGAAGAGTTTGTACGGTTACAAACAAGTACCAAGACAGTTGTACAAGAAGTTTGAATCTATAATAACTCAATATGGATTCAAAAAAACCGATGCAGACCATTATTTGTTTGTCAAGAATACCTCTGATGATGATTTGATGGTGCACCTGTTCTTTGTAGATGACACATTGATTGTTTGCAAATATACTTCTGAAATCAAAGGCCTAAAAAAACAACTAAGCAAGACCTTTTCTATGAAGGACTTGAGGCTAGCAAAATGAATTATTGGCATAAAAATCCATCGAGACAAGTATGCCAAAAGATCTGGTTGTCGCATGAGAAGTATATTGAGAAGGTACTTCAAAAGTTTAACACCGACCAAGACAAAGCTATTGGATGCCCTCTTGCCAACCACTTCAAGTTGAACTCAAAACAGATTCCGTCAAAGTGCCTATGGTACTAGTTCAGGTATGGCTGCTGCAAGTATTCGAAATCCTGGTTCTGTTCTCTGGGGTGAGCTCACGGAAATTTTGAAGGGATTGTGATTGTGCCAACAATGTGGTTAATCAGCTTGGTGTGTTTTCGAACTCGTTGGTTGCGGTCCAAGCGGTGACGAAACCTGATGAGTATTTAGGGATTGAAGGTTCCTCAGTTGTCCGAATTAAAAATATGTTGTTAGACAATACTTGTAACGGTATTTGGCATGTATGCCGCCAAGCTAATTTAGTGGCTCATAAGCTAGCTAAATTTGGTTTTTCTATTTCTCAAGTTGTAATTTGGAATGTTGTATGTGGTTTTACTTCTTTAATACAAGAAAGTTTTTTTTTTTCGGATTTTATAGAGTAAAGAATATTTATCCTTAAAAAAAACATATAAAAAAACAGTAACATACAATTATATAATAAATAATAAAGAACAAATACTGTAATCACACAGTGCGATCAGTGAAGTTCTTCTTTCAAATTTTCACCTAACCATATATATGTGATGTAGTGTGAATTTTTTTCGATCACATTTTTTATTTAATAAAATAAAAAAATGATGGTGTGTTGTGGTTCAGTTCGGATAGTTCAAATAGGAGTGTTCAAATTTCGGATAAACACGAAAAAATCGAACGTTGAATCGAACCAAAATCGAATTTTATTAATTCAGATATAAATATTAAAAACGAAATTTATTTAGCTCGGTTTCGGATTATATATGTCAAAACCGAACAGACTGAAAAAACCGAAATTTCATAAAGTTAATAATTTTATTGTATATATTTTGAGATGATATTAGTGAATGACGAATTATTTTGAATAATATTTAATTGATTGTTGTTTATGTAATTAATTTAGACTTTATATTTAAATATTTTACTAAGAAATCATGTAAAAAAATAACATATTACATTTTACAATATATTTATCTTATTAATTTAAATAATTGTATCAAAACCGAAATAACAGATCGAAATAACTGAACCATTTCGGTAGAAAACCGAACCGAAGAAAAATGATTCGGATATCAGATTATATATTTGTAAAACCGTAAACCGAAAAAACCGAAATAAAAAATCGAAAGCTGAATCGAACCAACCTATGAACACCCCTAAATTCAGGTGTTAACAAGGACAATTTCATGCATAACTCTTATTAAATTTTTTACATGTAATCTTTTTTTGACTAAAAACAAAAACTCTCAATTCGATACGATATCTTTCATCAGATATATAATAATTGTTCATATTAGTATAATGATTGAACCGTTGTTACTTGAGTTATTGTATGATTTTAAAAAATCAAAGTTATATTGATTTCATTAATTATAATTTTTTTATAAAACGATAAATATTTAATCTTATCGTCAATGTTTATAATATACCATTGGGCACTTCTATTGGCAGCATACATACCTTAATTTCCCCTCAAATTGATTTTTTTGCAACAATGTAGACGGTGGTTTCAGAGCAAAGATCGCGTTATTAAATTAATCATAAAAAAAAGCGTTGAAAAAGAAGCTCACGCCTTCGTGATATGTCCTGGTCGATGCCCACCAAGAAAACATGCCACCACCAGGAATCTTCCGTTTCAAACCAAACCCTTTTCAATTTCGTATTCAAATTCGGTTAACCCAATCTCGATTCCTCCAAATTATTCATCTCATTGATCATATGCTCTCCCTCTCTTCCTCTGTACATCTGTTGAATGTTAGGAAGGGTAGGGAGGATAATTGAGGGAAAATCGGTGAATTTCAGCTTAGTTGCTATGATGAGGAAGGCACAGGCATCGGCGAAATCGGGGCTCTCGATGCGCAACGTATTGTGTATGTGGTGGAAATTAGTGATTTTTTTATCCATTTTATTCTGCCTGTTTGCTTTTCTCAGGATTCAGCAGTATTCCCAAACTACACTTGCTGACAATTCAAGTGATCTGCCTCGTAGTTCGCGGAATTTTAGCGATCACTTTGATGGAAATCCCAAGGTCGCATTTTTGTTTCTGGCTCGGAGGAATTTGCCCCTTGATTTTCTGTGGGGGAGCTTCTTCGAGGTGAGGAGAGGTTCGTTTAATAAGATTTGAGAACGAATTAACTGGATTTTCTTTTAAGTAACTCTATCGAATTTTATTAATATTCAATATTTTAGTTTTGGTTTGTTTATTTTACCTAACTTTCTTCCTGCTTGCTGAACAATGTAATTTATATTTTATTCTTCATTATTGACGAAGTTTTTCTAGTACTTATCACGTTCAGTGTTTGTTTGGTTAATGAGATTGGACTTTTTTATACAAAAAAAATTGTTTTTTTTATCTGTGCGTCTTTTTTCCATTTTGCAGAATGCAGACCGCGCAAAATTTTCTATATACATACATTCAGATCCTGGTTTTATGTTTAATGCGTCTACGACAAGATCAGCTTTCTTTTATGATCGGCAACTGAAAAACAGCGTCAAGGTAACTCCGTGTTGATACCATTGTTTGAATATATATGGTGAGGTTGAAAAGGAAGAATTTAAAGATTTGTCACATGATAAGCCGATGTGGTAGATGGTGAACAGATAAGAAAATCACCAAATCTGGGAGATGAAAGAATCCCATTTCGAATCTTTTTTGTTACATGTAAATGTAAAAAATTGTCGATTGTCATGATAGAATAACGAAATTTTCAGTTTAGACTGAATTAACCCGGATAACATTTCGATGCCCTTTTTTGTGCTGATAAACTGGTAATTGAGTTTCTTTCCTAGTGACTTCAATATGATAGTAGGAATTATGATGTAGGTAGCCTGGGGAGAAGCTAGTATGATTGAAGCTGAGAGGGTACTGTTTGAAGAAGCTCTTGAGAATCCAGCTAATCAAAGATTTATTCTCTTATCAGATAGGTTATTGTCCTTCCTTCCAACAATTGTATTAATGGAATTGAAGAATATTCATCATTGTAAGGTTTATGTCGTATCATATTCCATCGTGATCTTTCAGTGACTCCTGTTGTGTTAGTATTCGTTTGAGTTTGGTGCTTGCTGTATTTTTGTAACTATGTTATCATAGGTTGACTTATTTCCTGCGGTGAAATTGAACTTTGATTGTGTTTTGGATGTTTCAATTCAACAGATGTGTCCCTCTGTACAACTTCAGCTATATTTACAATTATCTGATGAAATCTCCTAGGAGTTTCGTGGACAGGTATACAAGAGAATGAAACTCCTATATGGCTTAGTTGGCTTCATACGTTCATAAAGAAATTTAATTCCAAAGAATGTTTAGATCAATATTTGGTATTTAAAGTGATGCTTACTTCGTCGGCCTGTATTTTGTTTTTGGAGCTAGCTTTCTTGATAAAAAAGATGTGCGCTATAATCCAAGGATGTCCCCAGTTATACCAAAGAATAAATGGCGCAAAGGATCACAGGTAATTTTCTTGCTTGTTTTTAGCTAAATGATTAGATATTTTCGGTTGATCAGAAGTCCAGTACCACTGTAGATATAAAACTCCCTCATGCAGAGAGCTGGAAAAAAATTTGGTTATTTTGCTTTTTGGTACGAGGGACCCATCTTAATTTTCCCAACAGTACGTAAAGAATGATTTTATTTATCTTAAAGCACTCTGTTTCATTGAGTGCATTTTTGATAAGGGTGATGGTTCCCCAGTTTTACAGTCACTTTGAAAAGATTTTCCACATATATGACTCTGATTAGTTTGCTTACTCCAGTGGGTCACCTTAACTCGTAGACACGCGGAAGTAATAGTTACTGATGACACTGTCTTTCAAATCTTCAGGAACTTCTGCAAGGTATATATTTCATCCTCATGTCCCATAGTAATCCTTTGCTATCTCTCTCTCTGTGTGTGTGTGTGTGTGTTCTCTTCCTTTGCAACATACATAGTGCATTGGGTGATGATCTAATTTCTGTTTCGATGAAAAATTTCAACTTTTATCCAAGATTATGTGTATTGATCGCATAAAAAGTGCCTATCACTCTCTCCTGTAGTTAGCACACTTTCTGTTCAGGACTTTAAGCCCTGTCCACCTAAATTTGTTTATATTGTAAAGAAAAGTTATCTTGTTATTGCTTCTGGA
This sequence comes from Primulina tabacum, assembly GCF_025594145.1. NCBI lineage: Eukaryota > Viridiplantae > Streptophyta > Magnoliopsida > Lamiales > Gesneriaceae > Primulina > Primulina tabacum. The sequence continues at coordinate 46,530,744 of NC_134551.1, forward strand.
CAGCGTTTGCGTTCCTTTTCTTGCCACATTAATTAGTAGTGTTTCTCCTGCTCACGACTCCCCAAGTTAGCCCCATCACATTCCAAAAAAGAGAGGAATTTTTTGCTAGACATGTCAACTAAAACAATTCTTCTGCATTTTTTAACCTAAATCTAATCTTACCAGATTTTTAAACATGAATTGTTGGTGCACTTTATTTATAATTTGTAGGGTTTTGTTCTTTGCAGAGACGCCCACAAGTTGATTCCAGTGGGGGCAAGAAGAATCTTGTGAGTTACCCTTTGCGGCTATCTCTTTAATCATGATAAACCTTTTCATCGAGTGTTCTACACTCACCAGTTTCTGGATATCTTTGTCTTATTTTTACTTTCCACATGGTTGGCCTTTTCTTGGGTAAGGAAAATATCTGATAAAATCCTATAATTAAATCCAGAAACTTCAGAAACAGCACAATTGTATCCCGGATGAACACTATGTGCAGACCTTACTTGCAGTAAGTTACTTCTTTCTATTCCAGTTATTTGTTCTTTATTGTTGCTGATGGCATCTTGTTTAGGTAATATTGTGAACTGACCTTTCCTTAGGAAATAGAAATCATTATTTTCTACGCCTTCAATGTTTGCCACGAGGCCCACAATTGCAAATTGTATCCTGAAGTAGTTGGTCGCTATTTCTTTCCTGTCATTTTATAGATGAATGATCTCGAGTCCGAGCTTGAAAGACGAACATTGACCTACACCTTATGGAATCAATCCAAGACAAATTTGGAAAATAAGTTCTGGCATCCTTTTACATTTAGCTATGGAGATTCAGGACCTCAACAGATAAAAAGAATTAAGGTTTGTTGATGGCACCACCCGACATCATGTCCTGCTCGAAAGTTGTAGACTAGACTAATGTTCTGTTTTGAAGTAAACCGAATCTATTCATACTAATCCATGTTGCTACTATTTTAAGAACATGGAGAAATTTCAGATTATGCATGTGGCCTAGCCATGTTACACCAATTCAGTCTCAATGAAAATGTACCTAATTGTATCTGTAACTGAATGCATTTTAATGTCGACATTTTTTTACTTAGGTTAACTTACATTTTCCAAATGTATTTTTCAGGACATTAAGCATGTATATTATGCAACGGAATTCAGAACCGAGTGGTGCAGTAACAACCTGACATCCGTTCCCTGTTTCTTATTTGCTAGAAAGTTTTCACAAGGAGCAGCCATGCGCCTTTTAAGCCAAGGAATTGTTAATAACTTCGATGTTTCGGCATTGCTGGAGCCGCCACCGTGATTTTCATCAGCACTCGAGTTTTAGGTATTCAAACGCGTCTTCAGCTTACGTCGTAAAATAAGTTTGTCACAGATTCTAGTTGACTACAGTGGAGAGTTTTGCATCTCTAACATTTATGTCAGGACACACCTTCCTATACGACTTAGATTAGATTAGTGAGCGTAGTTTAAGAATTCATTCTTTGTATGAAACAGCAGAAATCAAAGAAAGCCATATGTCTTGATGTCCTTTCGCTGAATAAACAAAAATTCATAATGAACTTAGAACGGTATCAAGACCCAAGAAAATTGAAGGGAGTTAGATTTACAGCTTGTTACGGGTTTATATTATTATTTTCCAAACTCAAATTCCATTAAATCTAAAACTTTTAATAGGATTTGGAATTTTGGATAAGTTGAATGAAATTTCGTGAATTATAAATTTCATATTTCCGAACGCCGAAAAAGAATTTGCAAATCGAAATTCCACGAATTTCACATTTGCCACACACACGATAAGTTATAATTCAACATAAAGGTACACGATAAGGTTTGTTTGGAAAGAAAAATTATTTCTTTTGATGTACGTTTGGGAATGACGGAGCAGAGAAGTCATCTAGGTTGTAATTGGTTGACTTTTGGATATTATTGAAAGAATATAGTGACTCAAATAAATTAAAATGATCATTAAGGAAAAAAAATCCTTGTAAAACGAATTAATGCAAACAAACTCATTGTTATTGATTTGAAACTTCTAACTCCAAATCAATTGATCCAAACATAACCTAAATTTTTTTTATGAGTCGAATTTTAAAATGACATAATAAAAATCCTTAAACCGTCTCAAGGGTTAATTTTTTTTATATGAATCCCCGACTCATTTTAACTAATGAAAAATATTAGTTTTTGTGTTAAAAGTGTTAGTTTTTATTGCGTCTATGAACAAGTATTACGAATATAAATTCGTGAAACCATCTCAGGAATGAGAGAACTACCTAAAAAAGTCAAATCTTTTTAATTCAAAGGTTGAGTTTTCTCCTCGTGATTTACTAGATGCGATCTGGTTGAAGTGGGGTGGGAAACTGCGTGATAGTTTCGTCTCTTTCTTATTTTTGGGTTCCCTCCCAAAAATGAAATATACAAATATCAATTATAATTTAGTGTAATTATCTATGCCTATAATATCTATAATATATTATTAAGTGTAAGACTTTTAAAATAAATATTTGGTTTCATAATTACCTTCTTACTCTATTAAAAATTTCCCCAAATCACTTCAAATTTTACATATAAACAAAATCCAAACAAACTTCTCTTTTAAATTAAAAAAACTCTTCTAAATTGAAAATAATTTTGTGTTAATTGTTTATCATTATTTGATCAAAATAAAAATAATAATAACACATGCAATGCGTATGTATCTTTGACTAATATATATAATTTATGGACACATAGGAGGCATTCCGAATATTGCCCCTTTTTTAATTATTAAAATCAAAAAGGCTTGAAGCCTGCGATTGCAGCACACGGTGTGCGTTTTTTTAAATTTTTTTTTATTAATTAATTAGGTTAAATTGGAGATAAATTTCTAAATTCAAACTCAACTTTATCCTAATTCCATACACTTAAAAAACTTTGTTTGTACTCCCTAAAACATTAAAAAAGACAAAAATACCCTTAATACCTTATAATGTTAATGATTGATTTTCTGGGAGAAAATGATATCAGAACCTAGCTAAAATTATTTTAAACATACAAATTTTTTATTATTATGTAATTAAATGTTTGAGGAGGAGAAATTGCTCAAATAACATGAATCCGAACTCAGGTTCGAGATTAATTATTTACAGGATTTATTCCAGAACTCTGAAATATTTGAAACAGGAAGATCTAACCAAGGTTAGATATCAAGAAAACAGGGGAACTTATCATAGTCCTAACGTAAACTTATGATTCAAAATAACAGGTTTCTAGAAATAGTACCGGATTTCTCTAAACTTTCAGGAGATCTTATAGAAATTCAAAAGACAATACAGAATTATAACAAAATGTTGTATTATGTACCACAAAATTTGGAGAAAATCCTTGAAAACCAGGAAGAAATTCTTGGAATATTAAAGGATATTCGAACAAGAATTCAAAGTCTAGAACAACAACCAAGTTCTAATAGAAGGACTTCAGAAGGAAGATTACCACCATCATTTGGTACTGAACCCTTATTACATCAAGAAAGAAGGCCAAATTGATGCCAAAACCTTTAACTAAAGAAGAAAAAATGATCAATCTAATCAAAACAGTCTCAGAAAAGAAAATAATCTGATTATAACTTTAGAAAAGATTGGTCTAGAGGATCTCCAAAATCTTGCAGAATCTTTTACAAATTTCAATGTTGTAGATCTAAAGATGAACGCAACAGGTGGTGAACAACCCACCATAACCTGGTCATCTTCGCAGGAACCACCAAGAGAAAGTGTTGGATCTTAGAATATAAATATTAGAGAATCTCAACCAGACTTTTACACTGGCGGAGAATCACACCCAGCAGGAACAAAGTCAAGGAAGATTCAAATTCCTTGCACCAAACACCCTATGTGAAATTTGTTTTAGAACCTATACATCTTTATGGGGTTATTCTTAACCTAGATGTATTAGACTTAAAAACAGAGAAAATCTCATAGATGATTGGACATCCGCTATGAGAATCGCAGCAGGCAAACTTGATCTCAACATAGAAGGATTCATTAAATTTTTAGAAATGAGTCTTATGGGATCAGTTAAAATTGCTTGGATATGATTTCGGCAGACACCAAAGAATCAGTCTTAGACGGAGAATCTCTTAGCGAGATAGCCGGAAGAATGACTACCTTTTTTAAAGCACAATTTACAGGGGTAGATTATTTTAAAAGTCAAGTTACAGAGAAGAAAAAAAATACTCAAGCTCGTTATAATCTTGAATTACATGACATATGTTTAGTGGATGAATATATTATGTTATTCACTAAATGAAATTCAGGGGTCGAAAAAGATATAGCAATGCGACTTTTCTTCGCCAAAATACCAAGTCCCTAGAGGGAAATGCTAATAAGGGAATATGTCCCTGGCAATCCAGATACATTGGCACGAAGAGCCTCTTTTCTCAAAGGAAAATTGGCAGGATGGTGTCATTTGACAGCATTACAAAAAAAGAGGTATTAACAAACGTATTCCTTTGTGTTGTATTGAAAATGATCTTCCAACAATTATTGGAAGTAAACCACAAAGGCAGAAGAGAAAAAGTTTTAGAACTCATCCTTATGCCAGAAGTGGAAGAAGTTCTTGGAAACCAAGAACAGTTTGGTCTATACAAAAGGCTAGATCTTACGAATTTGGGCAAAGAAATGGACCATCAAGAAGTAGAATATCATCTCAAGCATCGAGTACTTCTCGAAGAACATGAAGAACACCTACAAAGAAAACTTTCAGAAGAGCTCACACTCGAACTAATGAAAGTTTTAATGATTTGTAACTGCTGGACATGTGGAGCAAGAGGTCATATCTCAACCAATTGTCCATAAAATGAAAAAAGAGATATTAAACGCTTCGATCCAACCCCGGATATTGAAGAAACATTTTATTATCAAGATCTTATTCAAGTATATCGATTTGAAGGTATTGCCTCAGACGAAAGTATATATGAAGAAGAAGAAGTCTTAAGTCGGGAAGGATATGATGGAATAGACTCAAAATCTGACTGAAGAAGAGGTTGTTTCGACACAAAAAACATGAAGATTTGTCTAGTTTCTTTAGTCAGACAACAATATCCCATAACATGGTCCAAATGATCATGAGAGAAAATCCTAGCCTTCAGAGGTATCAGGGATTCTCTACAGAACATGTAGAAAAATTCTTAAGAAGTCTTAGCCTAAAAAATAGAAAGCATCATCTAATCTATAAAGTTTCCAGAAGGCAAATGGTGATTCCAATAGAATTTACAGGAAATATAATGGAGATTCAACTAATTTCTTCTGAAGAAATTAAGGAGGAAGATAGAAGTAGAAAGAGCCATGTCTTGGATTCATATCGGAGCTATCCAGATTATGATAAAAGCTACTTTTAAAGAAGAAATAGATTCACCCATTGATATCGCTATATGCGATAAACGAATGTGTAACCTTCAAGATTCAGTAGTTGGGAACAATCTCAGGAAAATCTCTATCCAGGAAAAATTGAATGAGTAATTTATCCAAGAATTGCCTATAACCTGGCAGATCGAGATTTCAGTCCAGCTTTGATATATGTTGCATCAGAACTTCAAAGAAAAAAAACTGAGGAAAGAGGGTAATAGACCGTATTCTATCACCTATCAAATTTCATATGCTCTATCTAATACACATTATTCATAATTGTTAACTAAAAATGAATTTATTGAAATAACTGAGATATTTGGAAAAAATGGCTCAGACAATTTATCCAGAAAGAGTTTAGTTTCCCTTAATACAGGAAACATATATCCAAATATAAGACAAACCGATTCTATAAAACAATCAAAGTCTTAGACTGAAATCAAGAAGACTATCTTTTCATGGATATAGAATTACGAGCTACAGATAGAGAAAAACACTTGTCCAAGAAACCCAACAGGCACTAAAAAGCTTTTCGACAATAGGAAAGCTTAGATGTCCAGAAGGGTGGAAGGAAGTAAAAATAATATTTGATATTACAAAGCAAATGAATCAATTTTTTTGTAATATCATATACTATTTAGAACAACATATGATAGGAACTTACCAAAGAATGATCAACATCGGAGAATTAGAAGTTCATATCCAAGGAATTCCAGGAAAAGAACCAGATCTATTGGTTCTTGGGCTAGAGTTTCTCGAGGAATATAAACCTTGGAAACATTTAGAATTTGGAATAGAGTTTATGGCTGAGGATAATATGTGGAAAATTCAATGACCACAAGCTCATTCTCGATATACATTTCAGTAGGAATGTTACACGAATAATATAAAGCGTAATATTTTGCTGCTTATAATGATTCAGGCGTTGGAATCTGTACATCAAAAAAAGGAGTTTTCCAAATGATTTGGAAGAAGAATTACCTAAGATTGCTGGAAGATATTTCTAAAAGGATTTTAATCTTATGTAAAGGGATTAAAATGACAGAATCGTGATTAGAGGTGCTGGACAAACACCTTAGTATAAGGTAAAAACACCACCAATTTATTTTCATGATATAGGAGCTGACATTCTGTTCAGAAATAATTTCTACAAATGTTTAAGTCCTACACGCAAGAAAACGAGACTAGACGCTTAGTGTTCACAATACTTTGTGCTCAAAAAATCACATTCCAGAGACTAGGAGAGGTATTTTACAGAAAATTGTCAATTCAGTTTCGCAGCAAGCATGGTGATGAAGGAAAACTTATGTACCCAAAGATGAATGATTCTAAACGGTTTGGAGAAACAATGCTCCAATTAATAGCAGATAAGAAGCTCCAACCAGAAGAAAATAGAATGCCTCAAGATAGCTCTACAACAGAATGATGTAGAGTTTGAATCAAATGTATCATTAGAAGATGTCAAGAAAAGGATCAAAGAAAATTACAGTGAAGATCCCTTGGCATGGTAAGATAAAAATCAACTCAAAGCTTGCCTTAAAGTTAAAGAAGGTAAAGAGTATGAATTTGTTCGATGCAAGCCTATCCCAATGAGCATAGTTGATCAAAGGGATATGCAAATTAAAATCAAGGAACATCTAGAACATGGTTTGATCAAAGCAGGAATTTCACCATACAGCAGCCCATGATTTCTTGTAAGAAATTATGGTGAAATAAAAAAGAACAAATCCAGACCAGTTATTAATCACCAAGAAATTAATAAGATTCTTGAGTTTGATGTGTATTTTATACCTAGTAGAGAACATCTAATTAGTTGCATACGCAATGTAATATATTCTCTAAATTTGATTGTAAATTTGGTTTTTATCAGATTCGGATGGAGGAAGAAAGCGAGAAATTCACAGCTGATTGAATTTCTCGGAATAGAAATCGACGAGTTTAGAATAATTTTGCAGGATCATAGAATAGAAAAAGTGCAAAATTTTCCAAAAGAGCTAAAAAAAATAAACAAGTTCAAAGTTTTCTAGGAGTTGTTAATTTTGTTGGAATGTTTATTAAAAACCTAGCAAAACATAGAAAAGTGTTCAGTCCATTACTGAAAAAAAATGATAAATTTATATGGACGAAAGAACACACACAAGGACTTAGCCAACTAAAGGAGATTTGTAATTACAAATCTCCCGAAAATGACTATTCCCCATGACGAAGATGATCTGGTATTATATACAGATGCCAGTGATAATTGGAGGACGGCAGTTTTAACCAAGCTCACAGCAGAAGGAGAACAACCTGCAGATATTGCAGTGAACTTTTCTCAAATGCAGAAGCTATAAGATGACATGTCAACGAAAAAAGGGCTTTGGAAAATGACCATTATTTTTACTTGCAAAAAAATTTAATTTAAAAGTTGATAACACACAGATAAAAGCTTTCTTGAGGAATAGAATCTAAACCCGACAAGACCAGATTATTAAGATGCCAAGCATTATGTCAAAATTATATTTTTGATATTGTGATTATTAAATCTCATGAAAATATTCTTGCATTTTTTAACAAGAGATGGATAGCGGTGATATCGATGACATCATAAAAATGCAGAGGCATTTGAGATAACACCTTGAAATGATTCACTTGAGTTCAAGAAGCTTGTCCTAAATGCAGAAGTTACGGGTAGGCTACAACAAGCCGATAAGAGAATTATCTCTGATGGAATCATAGGATGCTTACAGGCTTATACTCAACTATGGTCTGTAATACATAGGTATATCCTCGAAGACATTGAGAAACCACTGGTTTCCCAAATGGAGAGTTTTTGAGTACATGACTCTAAACCTGAAGCAGGGGATTCAAATACTCCTAGCACAATTGTTAAGTCGGGATCATCTCCAGATGAGTCGGCTGAAACAAAAATTGAAACTCCAGATTTATAGCTCGAGTTTTTAAGTCAACCTTTCACCTCGAGGATTGAAGAAGGAAAGATCAACCTTAGACCTAATACAAACAAGGGAAAATCTAAGTATGATACTAATGAAGTTACGATTTCTCCATTTCAGGTTTATCCACAAATTTGAGAGAAATTAAAAACAAGAGTAGGCATTAACCCCATCACAATCAGAGTTGATGTTTCAGGAAAATATCTTAGGGTATGGATGAAAAAAATTCTTATCCAAAGGAAGTAAAAGTCTGGTATGAATTCGGTGCTCTTGCTTCGGTTTATACTACATCACCCAGCTTCCCCGAATTTTCATGACTATCTAAATGGATTCAGAAAGCGGTTCATGAAACATTGGCAAATAATGACTATTTGTCTAGAGGAGACATTCTGGAAGCTATACTTCTTTAGTAGCAACACCAGAACCAGCAGAAAAAGGCTGTCGCGAAGCCTTTTCATTTCATCAAGTTAAGGAGGCCAAATATTAATGTTCAAAAATTCATCAAGGATCATCCGATAGAAAAAATACCCCTTGTTGCTTCAATAACTTAAAATGACATTTCCACCAGAAGAGCATGAGTTTTATGGGTCTGTCTAACCGAGATGGACAAAGTCAAGTTTCCGTTTAAGTTTTATCATAATTCTGTAAACAGATTATTCCTATTAAATACTATGACAGGTAAACAACAAGTTTTGCAGAAAATTTATTTGAAAAGAAAAGAAATCTTTTGTGGAATAGGAAACTGTCGGAGAGTAAAGAAACTCGTCAGAAATTCTGTAACATGGCTCATGTGGGAGATGGTCAGAACAGATTTGTCCAAAATGCCCAAATCAAAAGGAGCCAGAATTTGGCAAGGGTTTCAGACCTAGGTCAGACAGGAAGCATCCTGCAGAGACATGACCAAGTGGTGAAGGACCACAACCATATTTTCCTCGAGGACACCAAAAGTTTAAGATTTCTCGACAAAAATAAGTGGATATGTGACCCCAATCACTTTCCTTGGGGATAACAAAAGATAAAGATTCTCCGACAAAATCAAGTAGGCATGTAACTTGCCCACTAACAAAAAGCCTTGGACCCAAATACACCTATAAATATAGACTAAATGAAAACAAGAATACCACACAAGAATTAAAACGAAGTTTGGAACCAAATAAAAATTTATTCTACATATTTTAAAGTTTCCCAAAGACGGTTTAAGCTGATAAGAAAGAAGCTGATGATTTTCAAAGATGTCTACAAACAGTTAAAAGAAGCAGGGAATGAGATCTCAGCTGATATGATATAAACACATATCTACTGGTTATGCCAGGAGATAAATATGGAAGAATAAGATGTTTCTAAATTAATGATCTAGAAAAAGACAACTCAAGAAAAAATGAGGAGTACCATTCAACCACCCACTCTACTCACTCAAGAGATAGTGTCAACCATAGCTGGAAGGCATTAAAGAAAAGCTAAAGCAAGTTTTGAAGTCCGGAATTCAAATCCGCAAAGGACTTCTATAAATAACAAGGTATAAGGAAGATGAAGGCATCATTCAACCTTTTCATTTTTTTTAAAACATTGTAATATTTTCTCTTTCTAGTTTATGTGTGTTTTAACTTCGGCTACTATAAGTAGCTAAACAAGTTTCTTCTCCTCTACATGTGGTTAAAATGTAATAATAGTTTATATGTTTGAATAAAAAGATCAAGGCTTTTGCCCCTCTCGTGTATTAGTTTCAAATTGAACTACCTTACTATACACCCTGAGGTAGGAAACAAAATAGGATTGTGTTAAGTGCTGTTGAAAGAATTTGCGTCAGAAACCATCGGTTGCGATTATGTGGCTGGGCTGTGAGGAGCAATCTGTAAAACTCGGTGGATATAATCCGACGGACACTCTGGTCAAAAAAGTAAACTATTCAATTTATTGTACGGAAGCATGATTATAAAAAAATCGATCATCGGAATATGCTATATATGCTGGAAACCTTGCGTAGCTGCATGATATATTTTATTTTATACCACCTGAACTCCATACATCTATATCTTCCACACCAACATTTATACCAAAAAATCACGCTACACCCAGAATTTGTTTAATACCTTCGCGGAAATACCGAGTTATGTGATAGTCAGGCGCATCATCAGCTTCGTCATGACTTGATTGAACACATTTGGGAAGAATGTCACCGTGACGAGTGAACACTAATTTATTATGAAATATTAGATTTTATTTAAATGACAAAAAAAGATATTATTAAAGTGAAAATGTGACTCATAAATATTTGACTTGTGAGATATTTGATTGTGAAATATGATATAATTTGATTAATAATGTAGATTACATACACGAAAATATTTGAGAGAAATATTGCGGATTCTCCAAGCAGTTCAAAGCGTTGACACTGCGGGACAGCAGTGCACGAGGTACCAAATTCCATTTCCAAATGTATAAAACCATATGATCAAATAGTCACAAACGATCTAGTGAGTGATCATCAATCATCTTATAAACTTTAATTTGTATCATAAAAGAGAAATTTATTTTAGCCTTTTTTTTTTCTTTCTAAATGCTATTTATTTTATAAAAAAAAAATTGTATAACATCGCTCAATCTCCTTCCATTCGCGTGGCCAAAAGTGAAAACAAGATAAATTCACGATCCAATTTATAGATTACAACTAAAAAATTATGTGGAAGCTTCCAATGCTCAGATCCTTGGTTCCCCCCTCATCAGGGCATCACTCTTGGGATATAATTTATAATCTACACTAAAATCTAATTAATGATTTCGAAAATGGTCCGTCACCAAAGTCAATTTTCAACTTTTATGTCGTAATCTTATCACGAAATTTTCAAGCAGCTTCATGAATTTACACAATATATAGTAGGGTTGATATGAAATCTATTTCTAGGTACCGAAGATGAATGAGAATGTCGTCGTCAAGACCCTTCCTCGAGACAAAATTTGCCCATATTTTAAAGACCCGAAATCTTGCAACGAGAAGACCGGTATATGTCATAGAAAATTTCAGCTCATTTTGGCACAACGTTTTAGAGTTTCATGCAACCATAATCTTGGAAATTTGAATAATCATTTTCCCTCATTATTAACCATTTATCATCATTTTAATTACTAATTTAAGCCACAATAAATCAACCATTAAATCACCTATATTAAGAGCAAAATAATGATAATTAAGAGGAGGTTGATGACCATGAATAGATGTTTTAAATATGAGGTTAATGGTCATGAATAAATGTCAATAAGAGGATGTTAATGACCATGAATAATGAGATTTAAGGTGAGATAAATGACATTGAATGGAGTGACCCTTCACCTTACCCTTGGAGGCCTATATATAGATGCTGTGGTTTAGTGTAAAATCACACCAAAAAATCCTCTTAAATCACTCATAAGTCTCGACTACTTCAAGCAAAGAGAAGAGGCTACATTCAGCCATTGTATTGCTGTCAAAGTATCGTTAATTACCGAGGTGTTGCCCGTGTTCGACCCAATTTTTACACAAGTATCGGTTAAGTTCGAATCGTACATTTAAACTAAGAGTAAGTGGGCTTTTGCTATGTATTTCTTTGTAATTTAAACTTTGTATAAGTATTTCATGACATGTTTGTATGTGTGTCAAACCATTTTCGAAAAATGCTATTATATATTTCATAAAATCTCGATCGATGAACGATATGTTCCTTCTATTTCGATGTTCTTTGATTCCGCTGAATTCATTCAAAAATTCCGATAAGTGTTGTTTGATACATCTGATTATGTTTTGTACTGTTATGATTCGAGTGGGATATGGAACGACGATTGTAAATTCTATATGGCCCCCATCAGTGGGTATAAAACTGTGTTCTGACCTCACCCCTTAAAGGACTAACATATGGGGGGACAATTTGACCATGGAAAACTGAGATGAATAACTGTGTTTTCGTTTGTTCTGATTTGTTCTGTTCTGAATTGTCTGATAATCTTTGTTTTGTATTTCGATTCCGATTCTGATCTGATATGATATACTACATTTCAAAAATCAGTTTGCAATATGGGTTTTAAATTATATTTATATGTACTTGTGGTAATCGATCGGCCTCCACTTGCTGAGTGTTTCCCAAAACACTCACCATTTACATCTCTCCCCAGATAAGAACGAAGATCAAGTAAACGAGGATGAATAAGACATGCTTTGGGGTTGGTGATGAAGTTTCGGGATATGAAGATTTCTCGATTATGTTCTTCCTAAGTTTTGATTCAAGTTGTACAACGCTTTCGCACATTTTATTTCGTTTTGGGATTTATCGTTGTAAGACAATATTATTTTGAGTTAATTATGAAATAGACTGGTTTTGGTTTATACTGAACTACGAAGCTTGTTGTTTGACGATTATGTGATTGTTGAACAACGCCGGTGTCGACTAACTCCGGTCTCGGGGCGTGACACACATGATGAGAAACTTCTAGCTACGCCCTTGTCGAAGACGAATGAGAATGTATCAATCCATCTAAAGTGGTGTATTCGATTATATTATATTCGATAAAGTAGAGTCAATGGTTGTGAATTATGTGTTACATATTAATGTTATATCATGCTTCCCCGTACATACAAACAAGTACACACAAATTAAATGGTCAACGTCTTTGTTCTTACATAGATGTATGTGGACACAACACACGGTTTCTTGAATGAAAATTTTGATGAGGAATAACACTAAATTTGTAATATAAAAGTACTCTAGCTATGCCTACACGCATTGTGGTAAAGTTTTCGCCAAATTTTGAATAATCGACAATTTTTAACACTTGTTTTTTTTTTTTTTTGTAATATAAAAAAAGATATGTACAAAATTCGAATGTTTTCTATTCGTAAAACAAGTTGAAAATATGTTCTGATTAATCAGATATATACCCGAAATATGGAGCAAAAGTATATGTTCAATACCATTAAGAAAATTATCCAATTACATATTTATAAAAATTTACATGATTTTTGTTTACATTTAATTAAATTTAATTTAATTTTCACTTCTCTGTTTTGATATTAAAAAAAATAGAATGATTATATGCGTGCATATGTATAGAATATAATTACTTTCCTCTTTCGATTATATTACTAAAATGGTTACATATATAAAACAGAAGTCAACAATTAATTGAATCTTAACTAAGCTTATAGACAAGAAAATAAATTATCCTCATGAAAATTTGTTTATCGAATTAAAGCTCACTGCAGGTTTAGGAATTTTTTTTAATTACAGTTCATGTGTTAATTAAGTAGTTAAAATAGGTTTGTGGGAGTAGCGAACTTCAAAGTTCAAACAAAAGTAAACCGATAAAAATATTTTTTTGTATACTCAAAAATTGACTTTTAAAAAATATAGTTTGATTGTTATCATGTAGAGAAAATTAAAAAATATAAGTATTTAAATATATTGAATATCTGGTATGAAAATTTAAATATTAAATTAATTTTCTGACAAATATTTTTGTAGGACCGAGCGCTTGCCGCTTTACCAAAAGCTATAGCTAGTAGTAATGGTGCAACTCAAATCTTTTAAACAGTACAACACCTCAAGCATCACGGTTCGATCGCTCTACCAAACAGGGGCAATTATTGCACCCAACAATCTCCCTCCTAATAATTACACTTCTTGCAATCAATGAGAATCGAACCCGTTAACTTGGCTCTGATACCAATTGTAAGACCGAGCGCTTGCCGCTTTACCAAAAGCTATAACTAGTAGTAATGGTCCAACTCAAATCTTTTAAACCGCACGGCAGCTCAAGCACCACGGTTCGATCGCTTTACCTAGCAGAGACAATTATTGCACCCAACAATTTTATTCCAAATTTTTTGTTAATTCAGCGACTATTTTTAAAATTTTTTTTACTTGAATAATTATTCCTTTTCTCCTGATGAATCGGGTGCCTAACTTTTAAGATAAATTGACTTTGTATGCGGCTGCCGAATAAAGATCACTCCACGATACATCTAGGATTACTCGTGCAACTTGCTAATCAAAAGGCAAAAAGAAAAAGAAAAAAAATGTATTAATTCAAAAATGTTATTACGTAGTAATTCCTCATGCATCCTTCCACTATATATAAGGACGTCTGTTCTACCTCTATTTCCAAGCAGCACTCGAAATCCCCAACCAAATTCCAATTCTTTTCTCTTTTCAATTTACGTAACCATTTAATAACATTTCTTGATCACACACACTACATATTCATAAGCAACTTATGAAGCAATATGGAATGCCTTAAATTTCAAATTTTATTAGCACTCTTTATTTTGATGGCCATAGCCCTTTCTCTTGCAGCAGAACCGCTTCCTACTGATGAAAAATTCAATGAAATTGTAAACCCGAGTTCAGTTCACAGAGGTGCAAGCAGATTCTTTTCCAGAAGAAGATTTAGATGGCGACGTTTTGGATTAACAACATGCAACAAAAACCCTGGAATTTGTAGGCTAAAGGGTAGTCCAGGGTCGAGTTGTTGTAGTAGAAGATGTGTAAATCTCGGAACAGATAAATTGAACTGCGGGAAATGCGGGAGGATGTGTAAGTTTTCTGAGGTTTGCTGCAAAGGGAAGTGTATAAACCCTTTTACACATAGAAAAAACTGTGGAGGGTGCAATAATCGGTGCAAGAGAGGGGGCACTTGCTTGTATGGAATGTGCAGCTACGCTTAATTTAGTTTGACCATCTCTGCTTGTTGGTATGTTCGTGGCTTGACGGATTTTGACGCTTTATGTCTGTGTGTAGTTAGTTAGCCGACATTGTTTGATTTGTGATAATAACTTACCTTGTATAATTTTGGAATGCCTCCCCAACTTTCAGATTTTGAAATAAATTAAACAAACGTCCACTTTCCAATGATTTATAAAACGTTGAATTTTTAGTGTTTTTTCTACGTGTCTTTTGTTTCATATATATACAATTGCACGCAGTTTCTGCTCTTATGCATGAGTTTTTTTGCTATCATGTGAATTAAATTATGTAAGAAAAACTACAATTTATTATGTATATTTATCTTTTTACGGTTTTGATTTTGATCATCTATATCGTCGTTTTTCAGTAGGATATATTTGATTTGATTTTATTTTTATTTTTTGCTAGAATTCCAATTATGTAAAGAGTATGTCTTTTGTGAGACGGTCTCACGAATCTTTATCTGTGAGACGGATCAAATTTATCGATATTTACAATAAAAAGTAATACTTTTAGCACAAAAAGTAATACTTTTAGCACAAAAAGTAATATTTTTTCATGGATAACCCAAATAAGATATTCTTCTCACAAAATACGACTCGTGAGACTCTCACACGCAAGTTTTTGTCTTATGTAAAAAGAATAGAGCGTATATTAAATTTTACAGATTAGTTTTATAAGAGATTATAATAATTAACCAGAATAGTTATTTAAATATGTATTCTTATTTATTTTAAAATTTTAAAATTTATGACATATTATAATGATTTTTTATATTGAGAGTAGTGATACGGTTATTTAAACTTAGATAGGATTGACATAAATCTTTAAGTTTAATTTGGATAAGATTGAGATCTTTTTTATATTAGTATATTTACCATAATAGAGTTTTCCTTTTCAATAGTAAGTATTAAGTATATATTGTATAAAATTATGAATAGGGATAACTTTGTCAACATAAAAAATAACATATCATGACACCAAATTAATCCATCGAAGTGAAACGTCTATTATTCGTTTTGCTTGAAAAGTACTAGAATTTTTTTTAAACACTCAATCGGCCGAACTATACATACAAAATATATAAAATATTTTTCTTACCATTTCAAAATAAAATAACCAACTAACATTTAAAAATCCAAAGGAAAATAGTTCAAAACGTAAAATCGTCAAACGTTTTACCAAACCTAAAAAGCTATAAACTTGAAAAAGTATCATTCTCTCAAAAACCAATCAAAAGCATAAATAAATAGTCTTGAAAATCTTTAACGTAAATCATAAACTTAAATCATAAGTGCGGAAAAGTAGAAGCACTGGTCATCGGGTTATGTGCACCTTCAGTCCAGTTAGGTCAACAATCAAGATCCTCCCATAACGTTATTATCGTAATCACCTTCATCAATCACACCTAATAAGTCTAAAGACTCAACACATCATATTCTTGATAACAAATAATACGTATACAGATAACACACAACACTGAAAAATACTTGTACTTAAAATAACATTCTCATAATAATGAATAACTTCAAACATAAAATTTTTCATAAACATCTTCATATCATCATATTCATATTCAATTTCATATTCGTGTTTGTTGAATTCAGATCGTGATTGTGACTCGTATTCGTATTCGTATTGGGCGATGGATCCATCTAGAGAAAACCACAGTACTGGGCGGCGGGGACACCAGCAACACTCTCACCAGTCAACTGGGCCTTGGCCAATGTATTAGCATATTAACGTATTCGTATCTGTATCTAAAGAAACACGATCGTCGGGCTCCCACTGGGACCATAACCCTCACGATATCACCAATCATCGTATTAGTCACAATCCATTCACGTCCTTCAACATTTCGTATTTCCATCACTTAATAAAAACATGCATATAATATCGTTTATCTTTTAAACCAAGCATGCAACATATATTTTAAATGTCAATGTTAAATCAAAAAAATCCTTAAACATTTAAAAATCATAATTTAACATATAAAAATTCATAAACATTTAAAATAATCATATTAGCATATAAAACCGCATTCAGGACACTGCCATGACTTTTACTAATTTTCGGGTGTAAAATTATCGTTTTACCACTAGACGTAAAATTTCAAGTTTTTGATATTTTCTTAATTTCATTGACTCTGACATGCCCAAATAATTATTTAAGCTTACATGAATTTTCTCATATTTTATTTGGCTTAAATCGATGACTTTTAAATTAATCTTTAAATATAACATATTAATGCGTTTTAATTCCGAATTAAACCAAACCTTAATATAAAATTCTCAAATTAAAAACTTAGACTTTTAATAATTATTTGAGCTTAAATATAATTTTTCATAATTTTATTAAGCTTAAATCTAGGCGTTGCAATTAATTCTTTAATTAACGTTTCGTGCGGCGATTAAATCCCGGATAAGTCCAAAACTCATTATTTTGATCCCAAACTTTAAACATAAAATTTTTATTATTTATTCTACCCTTGTGAGCCATGAACCACACCCGTGGACCCATGGTTCCAATTTTTCCTTCTTAAAATCTTGAAATTGACACCTTATCGAACCACCCGAGCCAACTCCTAATTTATTCGAGCCACGCCCGAGCCACCTCGAGTCCAAACCCTAGCCAACCCACCTAGGGACCCTACTAACAAAGCCTAGCTCAAAGAACCAGCCCCTAAGTCGCTCAAACTCACATGGACAATAGACCCAATTCTGCATGTGTGTGTGCGTGAGCTTCCTTGCACTTCTAGGACTCCTAACCCAACTAGGACACTTCCAGCTGGTTAACCATCGACCCCTCTCGACCCTTCCTAACGCTAGACAAGTCCCAGACCCAAGCCACCCCCATCCCGAGCCCCTGAGTCACGCACGAAGCCCTGCACGAAGACAGCAGCCTCGCGTGCAACTTCCCATCCGGCACTTCCCTCACGTTTCCTTGTGTTTGGCTCGATCCACGTCGAGCCACCCTGCACCAACCCTTGGCCATTCTCCCTTGACCCTGATGGACCAACCTGGCTCGCGCCCAAGCCAGCCGCAAGCCCAACTTCCCTGCTGCGCACAGAACCGTGCATGGGGAGAGTCCTAGTTCACTATGACTATTTCCTAGCCACTACCTTGACCCCTAACCGCCCCAGGACAACCCAGTCCTAGACCGAGACCATCACTGCCTCTGGACGAGCCCCATGACCCCATGCCTAAGAACCAAACCTCATGAATTTTGGACAACCAAGACACTCATGGCTCATTCTTTCTAAATTCCCTTCAGTTCCAGCTTTTAATTTTCATGTTGTGCAGCATGTTCATGTGTTCTAGGACCTTTTAAAAACGTGTACAAACATCCTGTAACAATTCCTAATCATGGCAGCCCTTTATGCACATAAAAATCATGATTTTTGGACAAACAACATGCTTTAAAAATTCACCTTTGATGCATAAACGGAATTATTTGAAAGCTTCACTTGTTTTCATTCAAAACATAATTAAATACATAATATGGTGTGATGATAAGTGAAGGAAGAATATGATGTGCCTTTGCGTATTTTACGCACGAATAACCGTTGACGATTGAAGAACGACGACGAGGAGACGACGGTTTTGAAAACTCTAGCAATTCGATGCCTTTCCTTCAATTTTTTATGTGTGTGCCGTGACTTGTGTGAAGGGGAGAGTTTTAATTGTATTGGGGAGGTGGGGCGTGTAATTGTGTTGTGAATTGTGGGGTTTTTGCACTTTAAATATTAATTAACACACCAACAAAAGCCTTGACCTATTAACAAGTTAATTAGGCTCATTAGTACTTAATTAAAATATTTTGTTAAATAAAATTTGTGAATTTATTAGTTGGATTACCAAAACGTTCGTATTTTTATTGAAAATCCAACACCGACAAAATTTACGTCCCGGCGTATAAAATCACCTCAAAGCCTCTTATTTTCAAAAATAAGAAATAACATCAATCATATTTTAGATAATTAAAAATAATTATTTAATAAAAATATTTTTTATTTTTTTTCCAGCCCTCGGTCTCCGTTCCTCGATCGCAACTCGAATAACCGTTAAAAATACATTTTAATATGACAATATAGAAAAGTATATTTTAAACATGTCAATATGTACAACATAATTAATTTATGTAATTAAAACAATTAATTGAAATACACAAGAAATTTAATAACTTGCGTGAATGTGGTTCGCGTTGGACCTTTAAATTTTCGGGGACGTTACACCAAGCCTCTCAAATTTAATAAAATAGGGAAATTTCAACTTTAATTATGTAAATTGGTATGTTTTGGACTTTAGTCCCATAACTCGTCAATTTTTGATTTCACCCAGTAACTTGTAATTTTTTTTGTTATTTTATTGTTTATTTGACAATGGATCATGTATATATAGAGAAAAGAGATTTTATTCATTCACCTATGAACTACTCAAAATCAGCTACAATACATACCAATTTGACATTTTGACGTAGTTTTGTCAAATATTATCACATTTTTAAATGTTTCCATACATATATACATAGGAAAAATTGAAATTCTGGTCATATAATTTATCAATTATCCATTTTATTATGTAAATTTTCATTACAGTTTTAGTCCAGTAAATTATATTTATTTGCACTTTTACTTCTTTCTCATTAGTGTCGATATGCATGGCATGTTAGTAATTTTTGTTCCATATCTTTTTTACGATTCATGTCAGTACTTGGGTAAGAAAAGAACCTAATATGAAATAAAGACCGACTTAGTGCTATAATTTAAAATTTTATATATAAAACTAAAAATGAAAGTTATTTCTCATGAAATTTGCGGGGGTGCCAGGCACGTGATCGTGCCAAATATGGAATGATCTAACTTTTTTGTCAAGCGTTGTGTGTCCCAATTCGACCGTTAGTTCTAATTCTCTCGGTATGGCTTCAAAGCGAAAAATATGAACAAAGTAATATAATGAAATTAGAGAAAATTCATGAACAACTTCAGATTTAATTACGCTGTTATGAACATGAACGACATTTTTACAAGAAAGTTGGAGGAATATGCCAAAATCTAAAGAAACTAGGATGCTAGAAATTGAAAAATATGCAAATAAAATATTGAGAGAATTGAAGAAGCTTTGTTGCTGTTTTATTGGATGTTAGTCTATTCTGATTCTTCTTTCTACTTTTGTTACACTCCACGGATCGGTTCCAGCCACATTCCACGATCATCCATGATGTGTCATGGATCAATCCCTCCATCGTGCTTTTTCTCAGACCAATATATCTCTCCTGGACTTAGCAACATTTGGGCCTTCATGTCTGATGGATTTTTATTTTCATTGGACTTCAAATATTTGGGCTAAACAGTTACATTATCCAATTTGTAAATTTTCCGTAAACAATGGTTGTTTTTTACCAAACATAGAACAATTAACACAAAGTTGGGATCGGAAATTGTGTTTAGAGATGGTTGAATAACATTATAAAATATTGTAGGACCGAATGATTACCTCTTTACCAAAAGTTATAGCTAGTGGTAATGGTGCAACTCAAAGCTTTTAAACTGCACAGCAGTACAAGCACCACGATTCGATCGCTCCACTAATGAGGGACAATTATTGCACCCAACAAATATTTTGCTAAAATTGAACTACTTTAATATGTTTTAGTTATTAAAACATTTTCTTGAACAACTAGACTGAATTGGACCACTAAAAAAATTTTGAGTATGAAAACGGTCTGTATAGACTAGTGATATCGTGTGTGTATATATTCAATGCATGTAATTGATTAACACAATGGCGGAAAATAAATAAGCAGACATAAACAAATGTGTAAGTAAAAGGAAAAAATTTTATGGATGTTTGGAGATGACAATTCTTATGTCATCCCTTCTTCCACGTAGGAATGAATCCACTAAAAGATTTTGATTGGTACGAATCCACTTCGATTAGGACTTGTCGATAGTTAATAAAAACTCTTATTGATAACTTCTCACAACAAACTTTGGTTGTTTAAGAACATTTGGTTCACCAGAAACAGTTGATTTCGAACCGATAACTTTTAACTCCTAGAGTTGGTAAGGTAGTACAAATTGATCATTGATGATCTGATGTAGAATATAAATGTATGTTGATGAGCGACTTGATATTTGAAAGAAAAATAATTCTCGAAATCTTATATATTGCATATTGTAAAATGCTTGAATCATATTAACTTTGATGTTCTGAATCTGCATAGTTATGACCAAAGTTCCCAACAGCTGGAAAGCTTCCCAACAACATGATATTATCTACTTCTCTTTATCTGACGCTGCATTAAATGCTTATTTAATACTTCCATGTTTTTTACGACTTTGACTCTTTTAATTTCCGAAAAGTTGATTAACTCTTGATTTTTTAGGAAACATTCATGTCAATCGGAAGTTAGTATGATACTGTACATAACACTTTATCTGATATTAGTGAACAGCTCGATTCCAGGGTACCCATCTTGATCTGCTTATAACTAGTTGGTTGGATATCGGTTATGGTTTGCACGCTTTTTCTCAAAACACTTCATCGATATTCGGTCTGGTTAGAAATAGATCTAAGAAATAATCTTCTAATGGTGTCAGCAACTTGAGCTTCTGATAATGCGATGAGTGGCTTGACATGTCCAGTGACTGTAAACGTTTAAATACATAAGAGCGGTCGATGGACCTTTAAAAAACTCTGTTATTTTTATCATTACCAAACTTACAGTATTTCGCAACTCGTGCATCTTTTCAATGGACGCAGAAGACTTGTTCCAAGAATTGACTAATTACCATTTATTCTCATTATTATTTATTATAACAATATTCGCAAGTTATCATTCTCAGCCGCTTGAAGATTAAACTTCACCATTAGACTCCTAAGTTCTTTTTCTTGCGAGGAGCTAGAATAACTTGACTTTTGTATTAGGATTGTGTTCTCTATTTTGACTTCCTCGAATGATTGCAAAAGTCTTTTATACTCGTCTACCTACGCAGTGTCGTAACAAGATCCGCACGTGTAAATTCATCAGATTCAAAGTCAAATACCATATCATCTATAGTCTGTAGCTCAACATTTGTGATTTCCGACTTAACATCTACCATAAGACACTAGACTTTCTCTTCATTGCTCTCATTGGATGAATTTTTTGATCACGAGGGTTCTGAGTTTGAATCAGTCCACTTGCTTTTTTATCCTCAAGAACAAGAACTTTCTGCTCCTTTTTTCATGAAAAATCTCTTTATCATCCTTAGATCTCTTATTCTCATAGGGTTTCTTATCGTCTTTATTTGGCTTGTTACAATCTGTGATGAAATGACCCTTCTTTCTACATTTAAAACAAGCTTGATCATCACCAGCTTGATCCTTTTTTACGATAATAATTAAACTGATTCTTTCTTGAAAATTTACAAAATTTCTTAACAAATAAGGACATTGCTTCATTTATTATCTGGTCAACAGATTTCCTGATGGATTACTCTTCACTGATGATTAGAGTAGGGGTTGTATCGGCTATAACTCTGGTTGGTTGAGTAGTTGTTGCGTTATTTTCTGCTCGCAAGCGCACAGGTTGTCTTAATATATGAGAGTAAAGTATCGTTCCCACGAGAAGTGTGTATGTAAAATTATATCAGTACTTGTAATTAAAATAGTTCCGATTTTATCTAGAATAATAAATAACAGGTTTGGTTTACTTAAAACGAATTAATTAAAAATAGTTAATAATCTAATCACCGAATTAAACAAATATCAATGAGAGAAAATATCTAGAGGAGTGATTTCACTTAGTTTCCACGATAACTATTCAAGGTTTCATTTATATTCATGAATTACAGTCACCAATAACACTTTGTTGTTTTATTCTCCTTTTCTCAATTGACGAATAAATTGTATCATTCAAACTTCGATTCAAACATTCCTAATAAAAATATAAGTTTAAATTATATATGCAAACGATGATCTTACTTAAGTCTCGCTAAAGTTATATGTCTTCCGAACGATATAAACATTGAAAAATGTGTCTCTAATGATCTATAATCCTAGTCCCTCTCCCGAGTTGTAGAGTAAATTAGATAACAATCAATTTATGGCCAGTAAATTGAAATTGAATAAAAATTAGAGAACACAATCAAACCGAAAGGAATTCGATCATATAAACAACTGAGTCAAAATTATCGTATCAATAAAGCTACATCATCCTCTAGAATGGAAAATTTAGTGCATAATAAAATCTAAACAAAAACAACGCATGTTTGAAAGTCTAGACATCTCAACACAAGAAATAAAAAGGGCGAAAGATTAAATGTCAAATCAGAATTAGCGTCTCTGTCCCCATATTCGTCGTTCTTCGTCTTCGTGATCAATCCTTGTGCTCCAAATCGTCTCCAAGCGTGTGCTCTCATCTCTCGCTACTGTCTCTCCCCAAAACGACTGTCTCCTCTCTGAACCCTATTCTTCTTTTTATACTTTCGTCTGAGCCCATGAGTTGAAAGCTCCAATTCTGATTCTCGCAGTCATTAGCGCCTGTGGCGTTGCCCAAGCAGCGCCGTGGCGCCCATTGGTTCGAGAGGAAGAGCCGCGGCGCTGGTCCCTCAGCATTCAGGCGCCGCGGCACTTGTTCTTCAGCGCTTAGGCACTTGTTTTGGTCCTTGAAGCCTTAGCTCTGCGGCGCTTGAACCTTGGTGTTGCGGCTCTTGTTCACCAACATTTCAACATCCAAAAATGCCCCTAATCGCCATCAGTCTTCCAGTATTTGTTCATCTCCTGCACAACATAAAAACATCAAATACCAAGTATAATTATGTCCAAAACTACGTAATTCAAATGGATTCTCGTATAAAATACGTGCAATTCTTGCACTTATCAAACCCCCCAAACTTGAACTTTTGTTAGTCCTTGAGCAAAACAAAGATAAAAATAAAAACTCAATCAAGAATTTAATTCTAACAACTATAAGTCATGGATATGCAAGCATTGACATTGGCCTCCGACTTATCCATTTTCATGTAATTCACAATTACTCAAGAGTCATGTGCGTGTGTGATATGTCAATGTTCATTTACCCAATCAAATGTTCAAATAGATTCACAACACCAACTCGCCTTATAAACTCAAGAAATCCTCAGCTCAGTTCAACTCGCACTTCATTAAGATACAAATTCACTTACACGGATCACAAAGAACTTTAATGGTGATTATTTGGCTCGTAAGATATTCAACACAACTGCACAAGAAAAATTGATGTCGAACAATGAGATGCTTACATGCAAATAATCAAAGTTCATACTTGCTAATCATGTTTCTCGGGTATCCATAATTTTGACTTGAAAAACTTTTCTCCACTAGTATATTGGATAAATGTGACAAGGTTAATAGGTCTTGAAATCTTATAACGTTAGGCTTCGGCTCATGGCTACGATAAATGAAAATTTGAGAGAAATATTTGAATTTCATCATTTCACTCATTTTCATTCTCATTTCATTCACCATCCACTTATTGTTTTATCATCATTCACATCCTCATTTTCTCAATTTTTTTCAACACTTTTTGATTCATTTTTTCATTGTTTTTCTTCTTTTTGTTTATTTTTCAACTCCTTTATACAAATTTATTTTTCTTTTTCTTTCTAAGAGTATTCGAATCATTTCAACACCATTGAACTTATTTCTTTGAAAATTAGGTAGGATAGTAAGTGTATAAGCTTCATTTGACAGTTGTTGTGGAATATAGAATAGATACAAGTGAGGGCTAATTGTATGTCCTTGACACACTACACTAAAAGTGTTCAAACAAGTTCTAGATCACCCTCAATCCATTAGTTATGTTATACAAACCAATCACTTGCATTGTTCAACCAAAAAATATATGAGGTAGGTACACAAAACTTTCGCGCATCTCACTCAACTAAAGGCTTAATGGGCTAACCATCGATAATAAACAACGAAAACATGCCTAAAGATATTGAAAAATATTTCCTAGATCATCTTTGTATTTGCAAAAGTGTCAGTCAATGTCATGCGAGGATCATTAAAAATCAAGATCTCCATTGTCTATTTAGCATCACATGTATGTACATTGTCTTTAAGCATCGATATCATTAACAAACATTACAGTGCAAAAGATATGTGACTCACAAGTTATCATTAACACATATATGCTTCAAAATCACAATTTCATTTTCATCATCGGCCACACAATGACTTATTCATGACACTTTTCTAACGACTCTAGCATGCAATAATTAAAATGACTCCTTTTTTAAAAAACCAACGCAACTCGACTAGACTCCCTACGAAATTAAAACACTTTAACTACTGTGCAGAAAATAACTAATCATGCAATCCTCAAAACAAATTATCTCAACTCTAACTGAAACAAGCAAAGCAAGCAAAGCGAAATTCATAACCTCCCCAAACTTAAGTAGTTGCATTGTTCCCAATGTAAAGTAATAAACCAAGAAGAACATGGGATCACGTACTTCATACAGCGAGCATCAACTCCCTGTCCTCGCCTGACAGCTCAACCTCCTCATTTTCATCATACTCGGCATCATCCTCGATGGGTCGGTGTAAAACTTTGGCGGGGCGGGAATGGCTTATCGGAGGCACAGGTTGCAAGGAAACGCTGTGCAAGCACACGAGTAAAATCGTGCATGTAATCCATGTGCTCGCGAGTGATCCGCCAATGTTTCCTCATCATATCCTCTAGATCATCGAGACACTCGTGGGGGGTCTGTCGTCTCGTGGTACCTGCCTGTCGTGCGTGTGGTGCTCGTGGGGCGGGCTGCGGCTGTGCTCCACTCTCTGAAGCCTCGTCCGGACCACTAGCAATCTGCCTCTGCCTTTGCTTTTGCCTCTTTTCTCTCGGGAGGTCTTCAACCAATAAGATATTACATTTCGTCTGCAACACTCCCTCACTGTCATCTCATGTAACGCCGGCTAGGTGACAAGATCTGTTATGGTCGAAGAATGGGTCATGCTAACTGTGGAAGTGCCTTGGGCAGCCTGCAAGATCGAACTCATAATCACCCAGCCTGCATCCACTGCCTTGCCGATAATGATACAGTAAACCAAAGATGCCTTCGTTTTCGTCACATCGGAACCATGCCCAGAGGGCATCAACCGCGAGACTATAAAATGATACCAGTTATATGCCTCCCTCTTCATGGATGTCGATGGGAATGCGATCGGGGCTCGTTGATTATTGAGCTTCCAAACTATGCTTGGCTCACAAAGTGTAGTAATGATATACTCATAGGAGTAGACCTCTCTCATAAACTCATACACTCATAATCTATCATATATCTAGTGAGTCTATTTTATTTTCTAAAATATCACTTGTCTTTTATATATACTAGTGCATTTTGGTACTTGATAAATGCATACATTTAAAATTTTAATGTTAAATAATTTTTGTGAGGAAATTTAGATATTATATTAAAATTAAAAACTTTAAAATTGATTTTTTATAATATTTGTTCTTATGTTATGAGTGATATGATAATATAAAAATCCAAAAGTATGGATAAACAATATTTTATTATGATAATGTAGTTATAGATGAAATATAAATTTATTGAAATATGTTTTTTATAATATTTGTTATTAAAACATGTATTTTTGCAATTTAATGAGAGATTTTCTACCACCCATAAATGTTAGAAACATTCGTGTCTTTTGCTTGAGAAAGGCATGTAAGAATAGGTCCCGATCGATGGAAGATTGATTGAAATGAGTAACTGAGTAAAAACAAAACAGGTAATTTCAACGGAAAGAATCATTCAAACCAAATAAAATTAGCAATTTTACACGGAAAGGACACATACTCTTATGATCAAGTGTTTATCATTAGACTAAAAGTTATACTTGTTAGCAATGACATAACTTTATTTTTTTATACTCGTGACAGCGAAGAGTGCACCTACTTGAGTGCTAATTGATCGGGTTGTTAGGTTCATAAATATGGGAAAATGTGTGTCTATCCGCTGGTACTTGTCTCATAACATCTAAAAATCAATCTTACCCTTTCTCTATAGCCAGTTCTGTATCCAGCAGAGACAATATTACCCGTTAAAATCTGACGTCACTCTTTTATGTCTCACCTAGCCAACTAGATCAAACTGCCAACGTTAGGAGCTTGATGCACTATAATTCTCAGGAGGTCACACATCTCACTAGCTACTACTTTCACTAATTCATGTTTAACACAACATTCCCCCAAGAAATATAGAAATATGATTCTTGGAAGGCTTGAACTCACTCTGATATCAATTGTTAAGATCAAGAGCTTACTATTAGACTAAAAGATATAGATGTTATTCAATGTTAACTTTATTTTCTTATGCTTGTGGCAGCGCAAACAGCACCTATTTGAATACTAATGGGTCGGGCTATTAGGCCCATGAACCTGGGAGATGAGTGTCTATCTGCTGGTACCTCATATCTCTTAGATACAAGTCTTATACTTTCTCTACCGCTGGTTCTGTCCCTGTCAGAAACAATATTAACATATAAGATTTGGTGTCACTCTTTGATTGTCAGCCCACCTAACCAACCGATCAAGTGGCGCAACGTCAACAGCTTAACGAACGAGAACTTCTCAAGAGGCCACTATTCTCACTCATACACTCTTAACCCAACACCTACTATGGACAAAAAGGAAATGGGAAAATGGGAACTTAAGTGGTCGATGACATATAACGTAGCTCATCTGACATCAATATTTCAAATTTAAAACGATATCTCGGATTTAAAACTCAATTGTGATATTTGCCACTCCAACTCAAAAAACAAAAAGGAAGTTAAATGATTTGCAATTTCACATGGAAATTGGTAGTTCATTTGTGTTAAATTTACTGCATTATCCCTCTTTAATTTTTACTAATGAATCTAATTGAGGTTGTATTTGGCGTTCTACATGGTCAAACCAAAAGTAGTTTCTACAGGAGCATGCAAATTTATTACATAGGTTTTTACAATATTTTTATTAAATAAAAAAGAAATATTTTTGTAATTTGAGAAGAATGATTTTTTTATTTATCGAAAAACGTATCATAAAACACAAATTAATGAATTGGCGGGCAAACGGAACGATCCCAATTGCCCATAATCTTGACCATTCGCATTTTCAGCTTAAATTATTAAAGATTACGAAATATGAATGCTTGGAAAACAAATTTCATTCAAGTCAAAGGTAGTAAGTAGCTTTGATCTCTAATTGAAAATATATTTCCGTTGGGATCATTCTCCATCGAAAAATATCTCACTCATATAAAATAACGAGTGAGTCTCTTCTGAGACGGTCTCGCGAATCTTTATCTGTGAGACGGATCAACCCTACCGATATTCACAATAAAAAATAATACTCTTAGCGTAAAAAGTAATATTTTTTCATAGATGACCCAAATAATAGATCTGTCTCACAAAATACGACCCATGAGACCGTCTCACACAAGTTTTTGCTAAAAAAACGAGTATACTTCAAAAGTTATTTTGTACAAGAAGTAAAAGACAGGAGGACTGAAAAATCCACAAGTACGTTTAGACGTTTTGGTATGTAAATTTGACTGAAACTGGAGTGAGTGTCATCCTAATCCATCTTTAAAATGAGAATTAATACTTTTAACATAAGAATAATATTTTTTCATTAATCGAGCCAGATTGAAGATGCATCTCACAAAATTCACTCGTGAGATCGTCTAACATGAGGTTTTGTGCTTAACTAAACCAAGAAAATTGATTTGCTAACCAGAGAAGCAAGTAATTGGGGACGTAGAGAAGTAGGTCCAACTTCGGAAATAATTGTGAGGAAATTATTAATAAGAGCAAGTGGCTTTCTTGCTGGCCTGTGTATAACTTATAATATACTGAGTATCAATGTATTATTGACAAACCAGTCGAAGGTCGTTCTCCCCGAACACCAACGTCGGGTATGATTAGTCTCGTCGACTTATTTAGTCAGTGCCATTGATCTTGCTCTAAGATTCAGAAATATACCCCTGAAAATGGATAAAAATCCATCAGATCAAGTAAATTTAGAGTTAAAAATGCTATAAATAGCAAAAAACATGCAGAGCAGAAAAACATGTCGAACCAGAAACAGGCGACGACGCTTTGGACAACAACTCGGAAATGCAGAGGCACATACTGGTGGTTTATCCATCCAACAACTGGCCAGAACTGTTGCGGGATATGTTAGCCAATTATTTGAAAACAGAGAATCGGTTATTAGAACTATCAATGATATAATTAAATTTCACATACCGTCCAGGCTGTATACTGCACAGCCGGATATTCCTTCTTGATTTTAGCTTTCACATGAAACCAGGGTCTCCCTGTGTGCGGTACAATCTTAGTAACTCGTTGTCTAATCATATAAGGGAGTGTTTGCAAAAGATTATACCTTTCGATACATTATTAAATTAATCAGACAGTGAAGAATTGGAAAAAAATCAGAATTGCGTAGTATTTGGATTACACAAAAATATTGGAGGTAAGAGTGTCCAAAAAAAGTTTCATTTATTTACCAAAATATTAGAATCAATTTTGGAGAATCATAATCTACATGATACAAGTGTTTTGGATTTGAATTAAACTAAGTAGAGGCAGAAACCAAATTCAGGGTTAAGAAACACAATAAATTGATTTTTTTTAAGCGAAAATTGAAGAATTGCTTATTTTCGAAAGGTTGAATACGCTCCCCCCTTAGTCGTCTCAAAAATTAAATAGATAAAAACACTCATAAGCTTATATTAAGCTACATTCAGCAAAATTATACCAAAATACATTCATACATACCAAAAAAATTACTCTAATAGTACATTATATTATAACCCAAAACACATTTTGACATGATCTGATAGCTACGGTTAGAGTTCCTTATTTCCGAAACAACTCCCAAACTATTTTGCCATAGCACATAAAATGAAATGAAGCTGAGAGATAAACTAACCTTCGATAACAAATCCATAGTAAATCATAAAGAGCATGTTGTTCCAAGGGGAAGATGTCAGCTGTTCCAGCACCACCTGGTATGTGTTTTTCATTTGCATTTAGTGTACATTCACGCTCCAAAAAGATCATAACTTCAATGATACTAGAGATGGAGAAATTAAAGAATTATAAATAACAAATGAAAACTTCATGCAAGGACATGACTACCTTCTTGGCAACAGTTTTTGAGTCTTTCTTCCCCTTGAAAAGTTTGTCTAACAAAATATGAAAGAAATGCCCAAACGGACCCAGATATGCAGAACCAAAAATCTGCATTTAGCCATTGGGAGTCAAATACCAAGTACAAGCAATACTTGGTGATGAGAGAGATGGTGAAGACAAAAAAGTGGATACGCGTAAAAGATCTCCAGAACGTTGCTCAATGTTTTTAAGATTTGTTCAGATTCAAAAGGAGCCATGGAAGCCTATCACTCGAACAAGAGAAAAATCATGATCTGAGAACATAATAAAGTAATTGATCTCATCAGGAAGTGAGTTGCAAACAAAACCAAAAGGCGGAGTAGAAAAATCAAAGTCGAGCTATGTTGGAGAGCAAAAATTGTTCTGGTCTCCCATATAACTAACTATCTATGACGACAATGATTGAAACGTAATACTTATCATATAAAATATTTGAGCTACAACATTATTAATACTTACAGCCT
Organism: Primulina tabacum; assembly: GCF_025594145.1. Lineage (NCBI taxonomy): Eukaryota > Viridiplantae > Streptophyta > Magnoliopsida > Lamiales > Gesneriaceae > Primulina > Primulina tabacum. Next base: position 46,561,419 of record NC_134551.1, read on the forward strand.
TTACACAGTCATTCCTACTAGCTAAGAGATAAGAAACGTTGTTATCAAAAGCTCACTGTAACTTTTAAGCACTAAAACGGAACAACAATTATAATGAAGTCTGGTGATGGGACAATATATATAAAAGGGTAGGAAAACATCAAGACAATGTCTTGGAATCAATTTGTAATCAGCCAATTGCAAATTCGGACAAATGAGTGTGCAACATTACCATAAACTTAGGAGGCAAAACCAACAATACATCGATTACCCACAAATACAAACCTTCTGAATTCGCAAGGAGAACTCTAGATAAGTAAAGCTCTACTTGCTCCACAAACCCCTAAAGAGAGCATATATACTTTCTTCCACAGAACAACCAATTCGAATAGACTTGTACTCGTGCAACATCAGAGAAACAAACCAATTTATCACAACTTTGAATCACTCCAAAATTACCACAAGAAAAATGAATTACAAACACCCAATTGAGTCGGCCATTCCCAAGATTCAGAGAAATTAATAAATCCTACATAAAAACATAAAAACCATGGTTTTTTTTTATACAGATACACCCCCGAAGCCCAGGCAGAGTTAAATCGGAAATTTATTAATCATCCAGGAAACATCGCGTCAAAACTCAAGCTGGCATCAGAAATAATACCACTTTAAGAAGAAGGCGTTTGAGTTGTAATTTCTGAAAGCCAGAAAGCTTCTGTGCCACTATGTCACTAATCGCCGAAAGTACTCCCGCTGTTATCATCTGACCAAAAGGGAAAAAAAACACCCAAATTCGAGAAATCACAAAAAAAGAGCCCAAATCCATGCGCCAAAATCGAGGTAAAGATGAAGCCGATAACCAGGCAAAAATGAAGAAACAAGGAAAGTAAAAGAAATCAGAAACCTTGGTTCTAAGAGGGTGTTGTTGGAGTTGTGCCAAATACTGCTGCAACCCCTTCTTGGCAACCGACCCCATCCTTGTTCACTAATACTATTTTCCTCCTATCTTCTACAATGGAGCGAAAACAACGCCAGTACATATATGACAGCGAAAGATTCCTCCGTGTGCAGTGCTACGCTATTGCTGTCTGATCTGAGAAACGAAACTTATAGCTGGTAAACACCCGACTTACGAAAATAAGACGTCGTACATTAAAGCAGACAGTCGTGCAGTTAGGCACCATGTGGGGGCGGCTGGCGGATGGCACGAGACTTCGCACGCATTAGAGTACGTTATTCCTATGTTTCAATCCATTTATTTATTTTATTCACACGTTTTTTGCACCAAATCTTTCGGTAAAATATTGAAAATATATACTTTTCATGTTAAATTTAAATAGATATTTAAGATATTAAAATTCTATAAAAAGTACACGAACAACCCTGGACACAGTGATCAAAATGACCAGCGAAAAAACAGTTAAAAAGAAAAATTAATTTTCTATTAGTCGTATTTCGTATCGACTAGACTAGTTCGGACATTATTAATGTTAATCGTACGCTGCAAGATTGAGATGGATGACATGGATAGAGCACACGCAACGTTTGGTTAGCATAGATAACAAGTCTAGCCGACATGAAATATAACTAGTAGCAAATTAAGTTTTCTTTTAATTGTTTTGTACACTGATCATTTTGATCACTAGTCTATGAGATGCTTTCAAAATATTTTAGATCGCCAGAATTTCAAATATCTATTTTTCTAAAGTAACGATATGATTTTTGATAATATATAATATACTATCCATATTTGATTTGATGAATAGTGGAGATAAATTACTTGATATTAGAAGCTTAGGTAAAAATTTGTGTGAGATGGTTTCACGAGTCGTATTTTATGAGACGAATCTCTTATTTGGGTCATCCATGAAAAGTAATAATTTTTATGCTAAGAGTATTACTTTTTATTGTGAATATCAGTAGGGTTGACTCATCTCACAGATAAAGATTCGTGTGACTGTCTCACAAAAGACTTACTCAAAAACTTATTATATGGAAAAATATTCTCATATTTATCATAGGATATATTTTTATCAATATATAAATTCATTTTTTTATAAGAAAAACATATGAATCTAAATATTTTTTACTCAAAATAAACATATAGGTGAATGTAAATACATTTATTAAATATATTAAAAAGTTATTATGTTTAAGATTGAATTTATGAAATACAAGTAGTAAATTCTTTATAAAGTTCGGTATTTTTATTTTAAATTACCAATATTACATTTAGTATTAACTATGGTGTCACGATATATGTCGGGCTTTGATGTAATTATATAATATATTTTAGTCGAAAACTAAAAAGATTATTTGAAAAATAAATATAAAAATAAAGAGAATGATCACAAAGTCGTGGTCTTTGTTAAATATTGGAATTTGAAATATAAATATGTTTATTATAATCATTTTTGTAGTTTTGTTTCTTCGATGTAATTTTATTTTGATATTTTATTACGTAATGATGTGATAGAATCTCGCACTTATTTGATTACTCTTATCATATTTGTATTGTAATAAATTAACAAAATTTTCAACTCATGGAAAAATAAATAAATACAATAATGTTATGAACAGCTTCAATAAATCATGAAAAGATAGTATTTAATTCAATCTTAAAGAAATCTAAATTTAATATTTCATAAATTGATTGGAAAATAAAGTTTTAATTACCTTTTATTTGTGGTTACTCGATCGGGTATCAAGTAGGATTTTTCTTATATTTGTGGTTACTCGATCGGGTATCAAGTAGGATTTTTCTTACATCATCATCGATCCGACATATAAAACTCAGATTAGGGTAATACCAATCCCGACTTTAAAAAAAACACATCGGGTAAATACTTGATGAGTCGGATCGGGGATCGGGTACCTGAAACCAAATGCTACCTCACATTCAAATTTTAAATTTTTATATCATGTTATTCTTAAAATTTGTTATGATTATATCATGTTTGAGAGTCTGATCCAAAATTAACAACAACCCTATTTTTTAAATGAATATAAATATTAAAGGTAAATTTTAGAAATCAATCAAAAAAGACAAAAATTTGTATGAGAATGTCTCACGAGTCGTATTTTGTGAGACATGTTTCTTATTTGGGTCATCCATGAAAAAATATTATTTTTTATGCTAAGAGTATTATTTTTTATTATGAATATCAATATGGTTGACTCGTCTCACAAATAATCATGAGACCGTCTCATAAGAGACCTACTCTTCAAAAAAAATATAATAAGTACTTACCAAACAACAACAAACCTCTAGCTTAGATAACCTCGCCGGAGTTATTTTTCGGAAATATTACATAATTATCTTCGACATTTTAAGGTAGGTATAGTGATTCATTAATATCAAATAATTAAATTTAGACATTAAAAATTATATAAATTCAAATAAAATTAAAATAATGTAAATGGATTATTCCAAAAATTATTAATGAGTATAAGTATTTAATTTATCTCTATAAATTTTATATATAATTATATATCTTCTCTTTTTAAATTAATAGTTCAATTTATTAAAATAATTCTTTTAACTTTTTATAGTTTTATGTTTCTAGCTATAAGTAAGCATATTTAGTGTTTTTTCCTCACTGGTTTGTATATATAAATTAATAATCGTTCAGTCATCAGCGATATATGAAATCAACGGTTCGAAAACAACATGAATACCTTCTATTTTCCATTGGATGCTTAAAATTAAAGGTTCGTTGATTTAATTTTTTTTTACTATATAAGAAAAGTCAATACTTGTAATCAAGAAAAAAAACTCCTATGAAACGATTTCACAAGTTAATTTTGTGAAAAATATATTTTATTTAATTCTTTTATAAAAAAATATTATTTTTTTATCGAGATATCATCTTCATTTCGCTAATCTATAACTAAGCTTATTTTTGCTGAAACAAAATTTTCCCCCATTTCGCTAATTTTTTAAAAATAAATGTTGCCTGTCTTGAAATTTTGATATAAATATGGTCAACGTTGTGTGTCATTTTCGAAACATAAATCCTTTAAATAAGATTTACCTGAGTTCATTGACAAACCCTGATACTTCTTGGGTCTTGTGACAACTTCTAATCTAATCAAAATGACAAAAAAGTTTTTACTTACCTCGAAATTAAGTTATTATGTTATTCTGAAATTTACTGAGTACACACTTCTAAAAATATAAAAGATATTGATGTGATCTCGCTGAAATGGATGAGTTGGGTAAGAAGCTCCAACGGATCGAATCAGTAATTTTTAATGTTAGAAATTTGAGTGAAGGTAATTGCTTGGATTAACACCTTCAAACAAGAAGGTAACTCGTGAATGGGCGTCGGAGGAGTGTCCGGCGTAGCCACTCCGATGCTTAAGTCAGCAGGTGAAGATGAACACAAGCAAATATATGTAAGTTCTTGAAAGTTTTTTAGGTTCAGAATCTATAAATGACATTAATATCTGCTACTTATAGGAAGGAAATGAGGTAGGTACCTCGATTCCAGTGCCACCTACTAAGTATGGTAAGTCGGTTGCACATACTATAGCTTCTGATGACTTCTAGGACACTCAAAGCCCAAGTGGTTCTGACAGATTAGACGGCCTGTATCAATCATACTCGAGTGTGGTGCAATTCTCGAGGTGGCCCGAGTAGTAAGGTACCCGGGTATTTGTCTAAGGGCCCGGTCTATTGGGTGATCATCCGGGAGAGAAGAAGTGCCCGGGTCTTGAGGACAGTGCCTGGCATATTGATCCAGGCTATCCAATGATTAAAAACCGGGTAAATATGACCCGGATCCTTATGGGGGTATCACCATCCATCCCTAAAATAGTCGGGCTAGAGTCTTACTCACTGTCCCGATCAACCATACGTGTACTTTCGTAGAAACATCATTCAGGATGTGTAAGAGCATCGGGGGCTTCAAATATCTCATAGATGGGACTGAGATAACGGGGTTTGATACCACCCGAGATTAAGATAATATGCCAGGGCCTCATACCTCACAGGCTTTGAATATTGTGCCGGGGCCTCATGTCTCTCGGGCTAAAGATATTTTGTTGTTTAGTATTCTCGGGCAGTCAAAAGGGTGTCATTATGACGCGTTCTTTAGCATTTATATCGCCAAAAAATCGTTTAGTATTCCGAGATAATAATGAGCCTGTCTCCTTGATATCTGTACGCGTCCTTTCACCTGCCTGCACAACTTCCTAGATTAATCCTGATCGTCCGATGTGATCTAGATCAACGGTGGAGATTGATTCCCTCCCCTATATATAGTAGCCCACCTATTTTCAAAATCATTTTCAATTTCAAACTTGCAGCTAAGCTCTTGCGAATTTTTTCCTCGAAACTCCGTTACACAAAATCATCCTCCTCCGGCGATCTTCCACCACCTCCGTCTTCCAAAACTCGTAAGTTTTCTTCTCCTATCCCTTTTAGAAGATGTCTAACTCCACTACTTCCACCTCCGGAGCCAATGCACGAGGCTCATCGGGTTATGAGTCCACCGCCCTGCGCTTCGATTCATCCCCTTCCCTCCTTCGCCGTTCTATGACCCAACCTTCCAAAATCCCAGCGGCCCATCAAACCAAACCTTCTTCTTCCAAACCCTCTTCCTCGGGCACTTCCCGAGTTCTGAAGAAGGACAAGGGCAAGGGCAAGGGCAAGCCCGAGCTTCCGACCCTCTATCTACTGAGGCCCCGGGGGTTCCCTGGTTCTCCTCCATTAGCAGCACTCTGCGCTCGGGGGCAGACAAGGAACTCCAGGTTCTGGGCTCCATCCCCTCTTCCTTCTCTATTCTTATACCAGGCCCCTCTGATCGGGCTGACCATCCTCCTCCCGCGTATACTACTTTCTTCCGGGACCAAGTTAGAAATGGTTTCCGGTTTCCTATCCATCCTTTTTATATTGCAGTCACCAAGTTTTTTGACGTGCCTGTTAACCAACTCCATCCCAATTCTTTTAGGATTATGGCCTCGGCCTATGTCCTATTTAAAATGAACAATTTTGCCATCTCCCCCCTCATCCTCCATTACTTCTTTTCATGCAGACTCGGGGATAATGCTTTCTCCCTGAGTGCCTGGTTAAACGCCCGATTCTTTGATGATATCCCTACTTCCTAGAAGGGATGGAAAGGAAGATATTTCTTCATCCAACTCCCAGGTCCCCTCCCCTGTCTTACCGGCTTCCTTCCTTCTCTGCCTCCACAACCCACCCTCCCTAGAACTTACAAATTCGAAGAGCCATTTCTTGTAAGTCAAACCTTGGTTGAGGGGCGCAAATACTCTTCTTATACCCTTATCTCGGATGAGAATTTGGTTGCATATGGGTTGAGTGCCCGGGCTGAGGACCCTGTGGACCGGGTAATAGATGTGGTTGCTGTCTCGAGCTCTCAACCCGGTAATTGCTCTTTCCTTCTCCTTTATTTTCTTAGTCTGTACATTTAATTTTCACACAACCCTGCTATTCTCTTGTGCAGATAATCCCGAGATAAAAGCAGCATTTGCCAGGAAGCGGGCCGCTGAGAAAGCGGCTCAGGAGAAGAAAATGGCAGCTCACCGAGCAGCTGCTGAAGAAAAGAAAAGGCAGGCCGAGAAGGAGGCAGTCCCTGGGTACAGAATCCACTCGAGAGAATACTCCGCCCGGGACCACGGAGGACTCTGAAGATCATATTCCTCTTAGGCAGAGGAAGCGAAAGGCTGCAACGGAACCAGAGCTGATCGTCCTTGAAGATCTCCCCGAGGGTGGTCAAGGCACCTCCCGGTCCTCCCGATCGCCTCCCCCCCTCCAACAACCTACTGATGAACCCCGCCAGGGGCCCCTTCAAACTGATCAGCCTACCGGGATAATATCTTTTTTGAGGGGGCTACTGCAACCAGCGTTCATCTCCTCAAGCAGATGCTCATCCCTGCTGAGGAAGCATTTTTGAAAAGCTCACTGCCGGGTGCCCGGTTTCTGGAGGGCTCGAACCGGCTTTTATCTTTAAGTCCTCTTTTTTCTCTCTTCTCTTTTTTTTACATACTTATTTTGTACAGGCTACTGAGATGATAGTCTCGGCTTTCGAGGAGATGGCCGCAGTGGCCACCAAAAAGGGCCAACAAGCCCGGGCTAGCCAGGATCTCTTCCGGAAGATGCAAGAAGAGCTGGCCCAGGTTACCAGGGCTCACGAGAAAGAGACCGCCGGTCTCAAGGCCTCTCTTGAAATGGCCACCCAACAACTGGCCTCTGCCCAGACTGCCCGGGATGAAGGCTTGGTCCGAGAGGAAAATCTACAACGGCGGAATTCCTTCTTGGAATCCAGAATTCACTTCCTCGAAGACAAAGCCAGCTTACAGCAACATCGAGCTGTTACTGCTGAGGAAAAGCTGAGGGCCCTACAGCTGACTCAGGAGGAATGGCGGGCCCTTTTCCTCCACTCCTTGGAATTCCAAGCTGCTGTTGAAGATAAGTCCTATAATTACTTCAAATTGGCTTCGAGAAGTGCCATGAGCAATTTAAGGAAGAGGGTCTTATCCCGGCAGATAAGGAGGGCTTCCCGGACATTGATAAGGCCATCGATTCCCTTCCCAATGACGATGCAGAAGGCAAAGAAACCGAGAAGGCTCCTGAGGAAACCGAGGAACAGCATATCCCATAGAATAGGATTGTACTTTTTATTTCATTGTAATTTTTTTCTCGGCCTACGGGCTCTTATCAATGAAAATTTTCCTTTTCACTGCTCCGTAATAATATATTGATAAGTCTTTAAAGGCCTGGGTAACATAACTACTTGTATGCAAATAACCAGAAACTTCCGAAAATTTTCTTAAGTGTTGAGAAATAGCCAGTCTTTTCAATAAGTAACCGGGATAATGAACCATGCTCCTGAGCAAGAATCCTGGTGTTTTTAATAAATGCTTGAAGTATAGATCCTTTAAGCCAGGGTGTAGAGCCCTGGGGTTATGAATAACCAAGGTACGAAGCCTTGGGCCGGGGAGCATGTTCGGGACTTGGGAATGGTCGAGGTGTGGTACCCCGAGCTAGGGTGTAGTGCCCTGGGCTTTTTAAGAAGCAAGGTACGGAGCCTTGGGCCGGGGAGCATATCCCGAGACTTGGGAATGGTCTAGGTGTGGTGCCTCGAGTCAGGGTGTAGTGCCCTGGGCTTTTTAAGAACCAAGGTACGAAGCCTTGGGCCGGGGAGCATGTCCCGGGACTTGGGAATGATCGAGGTGTGGTGCCCCGAGCCAGTGTGTAGTGGGATTTTTAAGAACCAAGGTACGGAGCCTTGGGTCAGGGAGCATGTCCCGGGACCTGGGAATGGTCGAGGTGTGGTGCCCCGAGCCAGGGTGTAGTGCCCTGGGTTTTTAAGAACCAAGGTACGGAGCCTTGGGCCGGGGAGCATGTTCCGGGACTTGGGAATGGTCGAGGTGTGGTGCCTCGAGCCAGGGTGTAATGCCATGTGCTTTTTAAGAACCAAGTACGGAGCCTTGGGCCGGGGAGCATGTCCCGGGACTTGGGAATGGTCGATGTGTGGTGCCCCGAGCCAGGGTGTAGTGCCCTCGGCTTTTTAAGTAACCGGGGCTTTGTACCTCCCGGGTTAAGATATACGAAACATACAACACTTTCTTTTGAGAAAACAGATCTTTTATTATATCTTCCATCAAATAATTACATCTGTCAAGCGTAATACTTCTTTAAATTAAATACATTCCAGGGCCTTTTAAGAGAACGTTCTTGGACATCTTCTAGATAAAAAGAACCCGAGCTGACCCTCTGGGTGATTTTATAAGGTTCTTCCCACCGAGCTTCCAGCTTTCCAACATCCCCAGCTGGGTTGACTTTCTTCATGACTAGATCCCCTACTTGGAAGTCTCGGATTCGAACCTTCCTATTATACGATTTCATAACCCGGCCATGGTATGCTTCCATTCGGATCAACGCTCGGTCTCTCTTTTCTTCTACCAATTCCAACTCCATGACCCGGATTTGATCATTATTATCCGGGTAAGATTCTACCCGGGACAAGGTTTGCCATATTTCAACTGGAAGGACTGCTTCAGAACCGTATACCAAGTTGAAGGGAGTTTCTTGAGTAGGTGCCCAAGGAGTTGTTCTGTATGCCCAAAGAGCACTGGGTAATTCTTCCACCCAGTCCTTTCCTTTGCCTTGCAGCCTGGTTTTCAGTGCTTGTACAATAATTCTATTCACAACTTCTGTTTGGTCATTAGCTTGAGGATAAGCAACAGAGGTGAAAGACTGAGTGATCTTCATTTTCCGGCACCAGGATGTAATCTCTTTGCCCTGAAACTGTCTTCCATTATCTGAGATCAGTCTTCTGGGTACTCCAAACCGGCATACTATGTTCTTCCACATAAATTTCAAAACTTCCTGCCCAGTGATCTTGGCCAAGGGCTCAGCTTCTCCCCATTTGGAAAAATAATCCACAGCCACCAGTAAGAATTTCTTCTGAGCCCGGGAAATTTGGAAAAGGACCCATAATGTCCACACTCCATTGATCAAAGGGGAAAGATGCCCAAATAGGCTTCATAGGAGTGGTCGGGCTATGCTGAAAATTTGAGTGGTGTTGACAACCCTCACAAGCTTGGACCATTCGAGCCGAGTCTTGGCTAATAATTGGCCACCAGAATCCGGCAAGCATGGTCTTTCGGGCCAAAGATATTCCTCCGAGATGCTCAGCACAGCACCCTTCATAAATCTCTCGGAGGACATAATCTACCTCTCCCTCAGATAAGCATTTTAATAGAGGTCCCTGGAATGATCTCCTGTAAAAAACATTATTTAAGAGAACCAACCTGGGAGCTTGTCTCTTAATCTTTTAAGCTCGGGCTTTGTCCTCGGGTAATTCATTGTTCACAATGAACTTTATCAGAGGCGTCATCCAGGAATTCTCAAGTGTTGATAACGCTTCTTCTTCAGTAGAAAAGACCAACCGGGAAACATGCAAGACTTCCCGGGTGCTGACTTCTGACAAAGAAGCAGTCATTTTCGCCAGAGCATCTGCCTCTCCATTCTCCTCCTGGGGTATTTGTTCAATACTCCAATCCACAAAGATTTCCGCTTGAGCTTGGATGAGCTGTAAATATTTGAGCATCCTATCATCATTAGCTTCGTAAACTCCCTTTATCTGTTGAGTGATTAGCTGTGAATCCGAGTACAGAATAATCCGGGATGCTCCAATAATCCGGGCAGCTCGGATACCAGCAAGGACAGCTTCATACTCGGCCTCATTATTAGTTACCCAGGAATCAATCCTCAGGGCCAATTTAATCTTCTCTCCCGAGGGGGATATTAACACCACTCCCACTCCACATCCAGAAAGGCTAGACGTCCCATCCACGAAAACTCTCCACACCTCCTCTTCCTCGGGTTGAACCATCTCGGATAAGAAATCTGATAAGACGTGCGCTTTTGATGGCAACCCGGGGCTTATATTCAATGTCATACTCGCCCAATTCCACTGTCCACTTGATCATTCGCCCGGACACTTCTGAGTGGGTCATAATCCTCTCAAGAGGACTATTGGTAAGAACAATGATTTGATGCGACAAAAAGTAAGGTCACAGCTTCCGGGAGGTCATGATCAAGGCCAAAGCAATATTCTCTATTTCACTATACCGAAGCTCGGGGCCTCTTAGAGCATGGCTGACATAGTAGACATGCTTTTGATCAGAGCCTTCTTATTTTATCAGAATTGAGCTGACAACATACTCTGTAGTAGATAAATAAACAAACAATTTTTCCCCTAGCTCCGGCTTTACCAATACAGGAAGCTCCGCAAGGTGGATCTTCAAATCCTGGAAGGCATGTTCACATTTCTCACCCCATCCGAATTGTTGGGCCTTCCTTAGGACCTGAAAGAAAGGATAACTCATGTGTGCTGACCGGGATATAAATCGAGAAAGAGAAGCAATCCTCCTGGTCAGTTTCTGCACTTCTCTGACAGATCGGGGAGATGGCATGCACAATACAGACTTGATTTTCTCCCGATTTATCTCAATCCCCCGGTCTGTCCACTATGAAACCCAAAAACTTCTCACTCTTCACGCCAAAGATGCATTTGGCAGGGTTGAGATTGATTCCATAATGTATCAGAGTGGCAAAGATTTCCTCCAAATTAGCAATGAAGTCCGCAATCTCTTTAGACTTGTCCAAAATGTCGTCTACATACATCTCCACATTCCGGCCCAATTGCTTCTCAAAGACTTTGTTCATGAGACGCTAGTAAGTGGTCTCTGCATTCTTCAACCCGAAAGGCATTACAACATAACAAAATGTACCTCCCGAGGTGATGAAGCTGGCTTTATCTTGATCATTCTTGGCCAGGGGGATTTGATGATACCCCTGGTAAGCATCCATGAAACTCAGCAGTTCAAATCCCGAGGTGGAATCCACCAGTTGATTAATCCTGGGCAGTGGATAATGGTCTTTGGGGCAAGCTTTGTTGAGATCACGGAAGTCCACGCACATCCTCCACTTCCCGGTGGACTTAGGCACCAACACCACATTCGAGAGCCATGTAGGAAATTGAATTTCTCGAATGTGGCCGGCCTTCAGCAGATCTCTCACATGTTCATCAATAACTTTGTCCTTTTTCGGACCAAAGTGTCTTTTCTTCTGCTTCATCGGGTGAGATCCCGGGAGAATGTTTAAATGATGTTCAGATATCAGGGGTGAGATCCCTGTAAATTCATGCTGGGACCAGGCAAAAGCATGAATATTAGTTTTTATACAATTAATCAAACTAACCCGGGTGGATGCACTGAGGTCCCGAGCCACCCAGATTTGCTGGCCTGGTCCGATTTCTACAACCTCCTGCTCTTCTTCAGCCACAAAATGTACCTCCCCCTTCTCCACTACTCCTCCTCCTACTTCATCAACTCTTGCTTTCTTCCCATCCCTCCTGGTTTTACTTTGATCAGCCTGGACTGATTCCACATAACATTTTTGAGAAGAAGGCTGATCTCCCCGGAGTTCTCCCACCCGGGCTCCCACAGGAAACTTGATCTTTTGGTAGTAGGTAGATGTCACGGCCCTCAGCTCGTTCATAGCCGGCCTCCCCAGAATGATGTTATAAGATGACGGGGAGTCCACCACAGTGAAAGAGGTCATCACTGTTTTTTTAAGATCTTGGGAGCCCAAATTCAGTGGCAAGACAATCTCCCCTTCCGGATAAACCACATGGCCAGCAAAGCCAAAAAGTGCAGTATCCACGGCCTCTAAATGATAACCCTGCAAGTCTATCTGTATGAGGGCCTCTTTAAATATTACATTCACATAACTGCTCGAGTCAATAAAGACCCTCATGACATCATAGTTGGCCACCCGGGCTTGAATGACTAGGGCATCATTATGGGGCAAATTTACTCCCTTCAAATCCTCCGGGCCAAAGCTGATTACCACCTCATTCCTCCTCATCCCCTCCACTTTCATGCAATCCCTCCTACTCCTGGATTTCCTCGCCCGGTTAGAGTCACCATCAGTGGATTCTCCAGAAATCATTTTGATTACCCCCATAGCCGGGGGTGAAGTTTTCTTCCTTTCGGGCACTTTCTCTCTCCTCCTACCCGGATCACTCCTCGGATTACTTCTTACATCTCCTCCCCGGGCACTGGACCCTAGCTGTCGAGATGTCCATGGAGGCAATCTCAGTCTCTTTTTGGCTTGATTAGGTCCCGGGACGGAAGGTAAAGGATAGTTTCCTTTCAACGTTTTGCATTCCTCGGTGTTATGATAACATACTTTGTGGAGAGTACAAAATCCTCTCTTCTCAGACCGGGATAACTGATAATCCGGGGCCAGATCTCTACTGCATTCATGGACCTCCCTGTCCCGGGCAATCTTTAGAGGCACATGGTGAGAAAAGTGCCCTGGATTACCCTTCCTTTGTCCTTTCTCCTCGGGCTTAGACACTCCCTCTTCTGCTTCTGGGCTTCTTCCATGTTGATATATTTTTCAGCCCGGGATAATAAGTCCTCGAAATCCCCGGACACCTTCTTGGTCAATGACCTGAAAAATTCACCCTCTCTCAAACCCTGGGTGAATGCAGTAGTCTTTGTTTCAGTGGCACAAGTGGGAACATTCAGAGCCACTCTGTTAAATCTTCTGATGTAAGCTCTCAGGCTCTCCTCTGAGCTTTTTTTGACTTCAAAAAGACTAAAAGCAGTCTTTTTGTACTTCTTGCTGCTGCTGAAATGGTGTGAAAATACCTTTTGAAAGTCCTTAAAGGAATGAATACTTTGAGGAGCCAATCCCTCAAACCATCTCTAGGGCAGAATCCACCAACGTTGTTAAGAACACCTTACACTTGATTCGATCAGTGTAACAGTGTAACATGGCCATATTCTCGAACTTGTCCAAGTGCTCCTCCGGGTCCGCATTGCCATCGTAATCTTTTACTTTGGACGACTTGAAGTTCCCGGGAAGAGGTTCCCGGACAATGACTTCAGCAAAAGGGCATCCTTTGGTGACTGCCCGGGAAGTACCCTGACTTTCCAACTGCCCCTCCAACACCTTCATTTTCTGCCTCAACTCTAACAACTCTTCCGACACAGTTGGAAATTTGGACCCGGCGCTAGACTCCTCGTCTTCTCCTCTCACATCCTCATCCTCCCTCAACTTCTGCTGCTGCTCCTGCTCATTCTCCTATCCCCCCCAGGTGGGGTAACTTGATGAGAAGCTTCTTTCCTGGCCATGGCTTGTTTTACTGCCTCAGATACAATTCTAGCCAACTCCTGCGGGGACATGGTAATAAGATTGGGTCCGGTGGTATGAACACCACCTTGTCCCGAAGTCTGTGCACCATCTCCAGGGGTCCGGGAATTGTCCTGGTTAGTTCTTCTTTTACGAGCCATATCAACGTCTTAATCTCAATTTCCCACAGACGGCGCCAATGATGTGATTTCGCTGAAATGGATGAGCTGGGTAAGAAGCTCCAACAGATCGAATCAGTAATTTTTAGTGTTAGGAATTTGAGTGAAGGTAATGGCTTGGATTAACACCTGCAAACAAGAAGGTAACTCGTGAATGGACGCCGGAGGAGTGTCCGGCGTAGCCACTCCGATGCTTAAGTCAGCAGGTGAAGATGAACATAAGCAAATATATGTAAGTGCTTGAAAGTTTTTTGGGTTCAGAATCTATAAATGACATTAATACATGCTATTTATAGGAAAAAAATGGGGTAGGTACCTCGATTCCAGTGCCACATACTAAGTATGGCAAGTCGGTTGCCCATACTATAGCTTCTGATGACTTCTAGGACACTCTAAGCTCAAGTGGTTCTGACAGATTAGACGGCATGTATCAATCATACTCGAGTGTGGTGCAATTCTCGAGGTGGCCCGGGTAGTAAGGTATCCGGTTATTTGTCTGAGGGCCCGGGCTATTGGGTGATCACCCGGGAGAGAAGAAGTGCCCGAGTCATGAGGACAGTGCCCGGCATATTGATCCAGGCTATCCAATGATTAAAAACCGGGTAAATGATGATCCGGATCCTTATAGGGGTATCTGATATTCTCTAAAAATATACATTTTATCATCTGTCTTTTTCTCCATGTATACAAATTTTTTGTTATCACGAAATAATCTCATAATTCAAACATGCATTAAAACTCAATATTAGCATATTTATTCCAAGTTTTGAGATTGTTTAAACCTCGCCACACACGTAAAACAAGCTTCGATGCATTAGGCAACATATTATGTAAAAATATAGATTAGGTGTCTTGTGAGACGGTCTCACGAATCTTTATCAGTTAGACGGGTCAACCCTATCGATATTCACAATAAAAAGTAATATTTTTTCATGGATGACCCAAATAAGAGATATGTCTCACAAAATACGACCTGTGAGACCGTTTTACATAAGTTTTTGCCAAAAATATATCATTCTACCCAATTCATTAGAGATGCCAATTGGAGGATTGGATATCAATACTTAACTCAAATATCTTATTATCACTAATAAATGTATTTTCTCAAATTTCGAGTAAGCAGTAGATATTTTCTAAATTATTGAGAACAATAATATATATATATATATATATATATATATATATATATAAATCAACAAATTAAACATTACATAAGAAATAACAAAAAATTATAAACAATGTATCATCACATCATTATCCTACAAAAATCATATTAAATATATTTAATAGGGCCGGGTATGGGTGTGTGTGTATTAGGATCCGATATGTGTAAAATTCTTTAAAACACGTCTTCATTCTCATACCCGAAAATCTTCATATTCGATTATCTATTTATTTAATCAGATAAAAAATATCTTCCGTTCAGATCGAGTGTTGGATTCTCCGTTTTGTTTGATGAAAATTGTCATCCCTACAATTCATTCGATTTTCTGGGTCTCCATGGGTCTGTACACACATTTTCTTGAGAATGAAGTTACTGAACGGGTCAGTCAAACAAACCGGGTCATAAACTTGTCAATAGTCCCAAAATAAATAATTTTATAATTTCATTCATTGATCTTTGTCCCTTAAATATGGAAGGCTGTTGCATGAAAAGATGCATCACAAATTCATATCAATGGCTGCTCAGTCTTCAACTCTGTATTCTTCCAACAGTTCCAATACTTTTTCTTCAAAAAGATTAAATCCCATTTTTAATGTAACTCATCCTAGAAAATTTAATACTTCATATCTGAAAAAGTATGCCAGAATCTTGGCCCAAGATCCTAACAAAATTTGTACAAGAAATGTGGATGAAATTCCAGTTATCCTACAGCCATGCAGCCAAGAGATTGATATCGGTACAGCGAAGATCTACTCCATACTCGAATGTCTATCAGATAAAATGGAAATGCACACCAATATTGGCAATCAGCGCGATAATTGGAATTCACTTTTACTAAATTTTATCAACATGATCATCCTCGCAGCCACCATTATGATCGGAATTGTGGGGGTTGGAGGGGGACAGAGCTGGCTTTTATGTTGAAATTGTTGTCTAGGCCAGGGATCGAAATTTGATAGGAAAAACAAGAATAAAACAAAGAAAATGGCTTGTAGAGGCAAGTGTTGAACACTTTCTTGTTAAGAAGAATTTGCCCTTCACGATGTGCTAAATGTTTGTGACAATTTTCTCCCAAGATACAACTACAACTCTTGGATAATGAGCACTCAAATATCCAAGTTTTATAACAAAGAAATAAATGTAACTCTCTCTTGTTGAAGAAAAGAAGAAGAACAATATTCAAAATAAAAATTATGTCTTTGATTTTCAATAAATCGAGCATTTAATGTTTTTCATGTGAAAAGACATGATCTTTCATTCGTAGGGATGTCCCTTGGCCATTGTAACTGACCACAATCATCAAACAATGCCAAGGAAATAAAAATGCCAGAAAAATCCGAAGGGACCAGAAAACCCGAAGGGGACGCGCCCGGGCGCGCTGGCGCGCGCGCGTGCTGTCTATCGCTCTCTGCAGCGCTCGGCGGCGCCTGCTACTGTTCACCGAATTATTTTTTTGGTTTCCGTCCCTTACATATTCCGACTACTCGTTTGAAGTTCTTTCAACATTCGATGAAATCGTTTCGAGTTTAATTCAGAACCACTGAACTTAATATTCGTTCATTAAGCTTCATTCTTTGTTTCGAATTTTTCCAATCAAACACATTGATTAATTTGCTTAATTTTCATTTATTAAACATCAAAATTATCCAACGATCCCCACATGAATGAATTTAATGCATGAATGATCGTGATGCATAAGAGAGAGTATATACGAAAAATTATCGCATCAGGAGAGGTGGCTTTTGGCTTTGAACCTTCCCTAGTGGAATACAATCAGATTTACTAGGCCACGAAGTGAACATGATGTCTTGAACTTCTTGGCAGTTCATGTAAACCCATACAACTGTACCCACATGATAACCTTCCTTCCATTTTCATTTTGTTTATCGGTTGTGTCCGTTTTGGTCATGGAACACATCTAGGCTTCATACATGTTTCATCGAGGCAGCCCATCCTCACACGTACATAGGTGATCTCCTTGTAAAAAGGTATCCTACTTACCCCGCGTTTGCAAGCTACGGAATCATTAAAAGTACAATACTTAACATCACTACCTTTGTAGGAAACTTCACTCATCGTCTTAGGAATGAAGAGTGATTCCTCAAGTTCTCATAACTTAGTTGTCCCATTGAACCAAGATCTTGGGATCTCCAATCAACAAGGTTGGGTTGCCACTATGAAAACTTTATTTGGTAGGTTTTAAACTCATTTCTCTTGACAGACAGTACATTTGATCTCTATTTAATGCTTTTGTAAGCAGATCCGCTAAGTGATCCTTTGATTTAATATAATCAACAGATATAACTACATTAGAGATCAACTGTCGCACAGTATTATGTCTACGATGAATGTGTCGAGACTTGAGATTGTACATACTGTTTTGTGCCCTTGCAATTTCCGACTGACTGTCGCAATGTATCAAGATTGCTGGCACTGGACTTGTCCAACACGGAATGTCCTCTGGAAAGTTGTGAAGCCATTCAGCTTCTTTTGCAGCTTTATCTAGCGCTATGAACTCCGATTCCATAGTAGATCTAGCAATGCAAGTTTGTTTCGATGACCTCCAAGAGACTGCTCCTCCACCAATGCTAAATACATAGCAGCTGGTGGATTTGGAGTCCTTGGTGTCAGAAATCCAATTTAATCACAGTCTCCTTCAAGTACTGCAGGATACCTTGTGTAATTTAATCAATATTCTGAGGTGTGCTTTAAATATCTAAGCACCCTTATCAACGCCTTCCAGTGTGCATCACTAGGGTTACTTATAAACCGACTTAACTTGTTAACCGCACAAACGATGTCAGGTCTAGTACAGTTAGTGATGTACATAAGGCTTCCAATAATTCTGGAGTATTCCAGTTGAGAAACTGGTCCTCCACGATTCTTCCCCAAATGGACATTCACGTCTAAAGGCGTTTTTACTGGGATAGAGTCATAAGTGTTAAACTTCTTCAACACTATTTCTACTTAATGAGACTGAGATATGACTATTGCTTCTGGAGTTCTAAAGATTTTAATCCCTAGAATTACATCAGCAATACCCATATCTTTCATATCAAAAGGTTTTGTCAACATTTTCTTTGTACCCTTAATCAGCTCTTGTTTATTCCCCATATTAGGATGTCATCCACATATAGACATATTATCACATAAGATTCTCGAATGCTTTTAATGTAAAATTTTCACACTCATTAATCTTAAGTGCATTTGACAATACTACCTTGTCAAATTTTTCGTGACACTGCTTGGGCGCTTGTTTAAGTCCGTATGGTGACTTAATTGAACGACAGACCTTTCTTTCTTGTCCTTTAACTATGAAACATTCATATTGCTCCATATATATTTCTTCTTTAAGTTCACCATTTAAGAATGCTGTTTTGACATCCATTTGATGTATCTCAAGGTTATGCAAAGCTGCAATGGTAATGAGCACACGAATGGATGTTATTCTTGAAACTGGTGAATACGTGTCGAAGAAATCATGACCTTCTCTTTGTCTATAGCATTTGACAACAAGCCTGGCTTTTTATTTTTCAATACTTCCATCAATTCTAGTTTTCTTTTTCAATATCAATTTGCATCCCAATGGCTTGATACCTGTGGAAGATCCACTAGTTCCCAAGTATGGTTTTACATAATGGAATCCATTTCAGCATTGATGGCTTCTTTCCAATAAGGAGATTCAGGGCTAGCCAGAGCATCTTGTATGTCTTTTGGTTCATTCTCCAACATAAAATTATGGAAATCTGAACCAAAGAACTTCGAGATTCTAGACCTTTTGCTTCTTCTTGGCTCTTGCTCCTTTGAAGAGCCTTCCAATGGTATAGCATTTTCATTTAGAGTTGGCTCATGTGTAGGTACTTGACATGCATGCTCCGTCTCAAGTTTTCGCTTGCTAGAACCATTTTCTTTCATTTCTTTACAAGGAAATATATTTTCAAAAAATACTGTATTTCTTGACTCAATTGTCACGCCCATATTCATTTCTGCATTTTCATATGTGTGCATTATAAACCTATAGGCACTACTATTATGTGCATATCCGATGACTATGCAATCGACCGTCTTTGGTCCAATTCGCTCCTATTTAGGCTTTGGTATTTCAACCTTAGCTAGACACCCCCACACTTTGAGGTACTTGTAGGAAAGCTTATGACTTTTCCATAATTCGTAATGTGACTTGTCATTTTCTTGTGGAGTATCTTATTCAGGATGTGATTAGCCGATAGTATTGCTTCCCCCCACAAGTTTTGGGGCTAGTCCTGAACTTATTAACATAGCATTCATCATATCTTTCAGAGTTCGATTCTTTCTTTCGGCAATGCCATTCGATTGTGGTGAATAAAGAATAATCGTTTCATGAATTATGCCCACAGATATGCAGAATTCATCAAACAGTGCTCTGTATTCACCCCCTCTATTGCTTCGAACCCTCTTTATTTGTTTGCCTAGTTGATTCTCAACTTCGGTCTTCTTCATATTTCGACCTCAAAAGATATACGTAACAGTACCTTGTATGATCATCAATGAATGTCACGTAGTATCTTTTCTCTCCTCTAGTTTGTACAAACTTTAAATTACCAAGATCGGTGTGTATTAGTTCTAGAGGATTTGTATATCTTTTAATCGAGTGGTAAGGCGTTTTGGTCATTTTTGCTTCAACGCATATCTCGCATTTGTGTGTTGGATCGACGTTGTGTTTAGGCAATAATTCTAGTTTCATTAAACGTTGCAAGGTATTGAAATTTACGTGTCCTAAACGAACATGCAATAAATGAGAACACTCAAGCAAGTAAATAGAACTTTTGTCTTTATTACTTTCAACAACATTTTGGCATATAGCCATTACATTCAACTTGAAAAGGTTCTCATCGAAATATCTTTTTCCAATAAAATGACCATTCTTGGTCAATACAACCTTGTTAGACTCAAATACTAGTCTAAACCCGTGTTTGACCAACAAAGACCCCGGCACGAGGTTCTTTTTTATGTCCGGTACATGAAGTGCATCAACAAGGGTTACTTCCAAACCCGATGTCATATTCAGTACTATATTTCCGGTGCCCACCACCTCAGATGTACCGGAGTTTTCCATGTATAGTTTTCTCCCGGTCGATAGAGTGTATGAAGAGAACATCGCCTTGTTGGAGCATATGTGTCGAGTTGCTCCAGTATCAACTCACCACTCGTTGGGGTTTTCCACCAAATTTACTTCCAAAATAACTACAGACAAATCAAGTTCAGAAAAATCAAATGGTACCGACCTTTCTTGAACTACGTTGGCTTGAGGATTTCCCTTCTTTGGCTTCCTACAATCCTTAGTCATGTGATTCGGTTTTCCGCAGTTATAACAAGTGCCTTTGAACTTCTTCTTATTTGGTGGTTGTTGGTCTTGTTGTGGTTGCTTCTCAAACTTTCTTTTGTTGCCTTTGAAACTCGATTCAACAATGTTCACCCTTCCTGCCATTTTACTTGCCTTGGCCTCGATGCTCTTGTTGTCTTATTTTATCATCAATCTCACAATGAGATCCTCCAATCCCATCTCCATCCTTTTGTGCTTCAAATAATTCTTGAAATCCTTCCACAACGGAGAGAGTTTCTCGATCAAAGCAGCAACTTGGAAGGACTCGCTTAGACTCATTCCTTCCACATGAATCTCGTGCAAGAGAAGTTGTAATTCTTACACTTGACTCATCACGGATTTTGAGTCCACCATCTTGTAGTCCAAAAATCTCCCAACAATAAACTTATTCAAACCCGCATACTCCGTCCTGTATTTCTTATCAAACATATCCCAAAGTTCCTTGGCGGTCTTGACTTGACAATACACATTGTACAATGCATTGTCAAGTCCATTAAGGATGTAGTTATTGCACAGGAAATCACTTTAGTTCAATGCATCCAAACCGACCCTCTTGTTGGTGTATGTCTCGTCTTCAGCAACGGTAGGAGGATCCTCCTTCAAAAACCTTGACAAACTCAAGGTTGTGAGATAGAAGAGTATATTTTGTTGCCATCTTTTGAAATCGGAAAAACCAGAAAACTTTTCCGATTTCTCTCCAGGTGCAACGGTTGCATGTTGTATTGTAGATGATGATGACATTGAGATTCTTCTTGGAAGTGATTAAAAATCCAACACATTCTTCTTAAGATTGTTGTCTAGGGGATTGAAATTTGATGGGAAAAATAAGAAGAAAACAAAGAAAATGGCTTGTAGAGGTAAGTGTTGAACACTTTCTCCTTAAGAAGAATTTGCTCCTCACAATGTGCTAAATGTTTGTAGCAATCTTCTTCCAAGATACAACTACAACTCTTAGATAATGAGCACTCAAATATCCAAGTTCTGTAACAAGGAAATGAATGTAACTACTCTCTCTTGTTGAGTAAAAGAAGAAGAACAATATGCAAAATGAAAATTATGTGTCTTTGATTTTCAATAAATCAAGAATTTAATGTTTTTCATGTGAAAAGACATGATCTTTCATTCATAGAGATGTCTTTGGCCATTGTAACTGACCACAATCATCAAATAATGTCAAGCAAATGAAAAAATGCCAGAAAAATCCGAAGGGACACCAAAACTTAAAGGGGAGGCGCCCGGGCGCGCCGTGCGCACAGGCGCGCCGAAAGAGAGCCGCTCGGGCGCTGCGCGCGCGCGTGTGCTGCCGAGCGCTCTCGGCAGACGCGCACGCCTGCTACTGTTCACTGAATTTTTTTTCCATTTCCGTCTCTTACATGTTTCGACTACTCGTTTGAAGTTCTTTAAACATTCGATGAACTCGATTCGAGTTTAATTCTGAACCAGCGAACTTAATATTCATTCATTAAGCTTCGTTCTTCTTTTCGGATTTTTCCAATTTCATCTGGGGAATTGGTGGAACTAAAGCTGGATTTGCAGTTGGGGAGAAGTCTAGAGAAGCAAAAAAACTTGGCACGAACATGGCAAGATTGTTGATGAATTTGCAAGCAAGATTTTTTTGAAAGAAACTATTCTGGAATGAGATCTTTCGATCCATTTCCTATTTCAATTCCAGTGTCCTAACTTATTCTATTTTTGGAAATGAAAACTTGAATATTTAGTTTGAAATTATTTGACTTATGAACAAATGAGCTCCGCTGCTGCAATAATATAGTACTAAAATCGACAAAAATAGTTCCATTAAATCTTTCCTTCCATGTTCCAACTAAATGAACATTTCACTTGGCCCCAATCGTTACACTTACGTACAAAATTGGTGAGTGTTGGGAAATTACCCCGAAGCGATGCCAACCAAGATGATAATATTGCTGAAAAATTGCGGAATAAAATAATCAACAAGAACACAAGATTTACGTGGTTCACCCAAAAATATGTTACGTCCACGGAGCTACTGCAACTTTTATAACCGGAAGAAATATTACAACAAGTGTATACACCAATACACTCAATATTTCTCACACTCCCAAACCCGAGTATACCGAGAAAATAATTTCTCTAACTCACACAAAAGAATTCCCGCACTCAAGAAAAAAATACTCTTTTTTCTATGCACTATCTTTTTATCAAAGCTGAAAAGCTTTTGATTTTGGGATACATTAACTGAAGGAATTGATCTCTATTTATAACCAATTAATTCGTTCAGTTTTTGTAAAGTTTCCGATGGGGATTGTGGATTTATATTATTTTATTTTTAATGTGGGCCCTACCTCATTAAAAATCTTACCTAAATATTCTCTCACTTGAAGACTTGATTTCAATCATGTCTTCACACCATCAGTGCAGCAGCTCATACCTCCTTTGTTAGTCCAGGAGACCAACCGAAGTCAAACACAACTTCAGTTTTTCAATGATAACAGCCTTCATGAGCATATCAGCTGGATTCTTGCTTCCACAAATCTTCTCAAGCTTCAAGACTCCATTCACCCGATCTCTAAGGATCCTCATTCCAAAGATTTGTTTTGCAGCACCCCAAATCCTTCAAAGCAAATTCCTTTGATAACTCTTTCCCGAGTTTATCAATCTCCTCCAGACAAGCTCCTGCTATCAACATATCATCTACATATATCAGTAGTATGATATAATAACCATCAAGCTTCACGTAACAGCAGTGATCAGCCTGATGCCTCAGAAAACCATCATTATTCATTACACCATCAAACTTCTTGTACCACTGTCTTGGAGCTTGTTTGAGACCATACAAGCTCTTCTGACGTTCGCACACCATTTTCTCTTTCACTCGTACTTCAAATCCCTGTGATTGATTCATTTCTTCATCTAGCTCACCATAAAGAAACATCGTCTTTACATCTAACTGTTCCCAATGTAAATCTTCTTTTACCATCAATCCAAGTACAGTCCTGATAGTAGTTAACTTTACCACCAAAGAGAAAATATCAGTGTAACCAATGACTTTCTTTTCACCTTTTACAACAAGAATTTCTTTGTACCGCTTGCTACCGTCATATTTTAACCGGTACTCCCACTTGCTATGTAAAACTTTTTTACCTTCAGGAAGTTCTGACAACTCCCACATGTGATTGGATGACAGTGAATCCATCACATCTTCCATGGCTAACTCCCACTGTTTAAAGGTCTCATAAACATCCGATTTATTTTTCGCAAAATAAACCCAAAATTTCCTGCTCGAATCGTCAACAGTAGTGCCATAATATCTTGAGTGATCTCCAAGGGATGTCACAGGATATGATCCACATACATCAATATGTACCAGCTCCAAATCCGCCGATTTCGGTTCTTTAACCTCTTTTGAAAAGCTCACCTTTTTCTGCTTTCCAAAAAATACAGCTTCACACAGCTTGTGTTCAACGATCTTTAATTCCGGTAGCTTTCTGTTTGAAACAAGCATTTTCATTCCCTTCTCACTCGTATCCCCAAGCCTACTATGCCATAGACTTGAATTAGCTCCAGCATCCACAGCCGCTAATTTATTTCTCAAACTGGAAGTCATATAAAGTGTTCCAGTTTTCTTTCCCCGAGCAACAATCATGGCTCTCTTTTTCACTTTCCAGGAACCATCACCAAAGGTCACCTTATGACCTTCGTCGTCAAGCTGTCCCACTGAAATCAGATTGTGTGTCAACTTTGGTACATGCCTTACTTTGTTGATTTTTCAGACAGATCCATTTGTCATCTTCATCCGGATATCACTCATACCAATTATTTCCAAAGGTTTTCCATCAGCCAGGAAAACTTTTCCGTAATCTCCCGCAATGTAATTATCGAATACATCACGAATACCAGTGGTATGAAACGAAGTTCCCGAGTCCATAACCCAAGAATCAACCGGGCTTTCCATGGATAGTAATAGAGCATCATGTACCTCCTTAGTAACAACATTAACGTCGTTCTTTGTTGATTTGCAATTCTTTTTCAAGTGATCAGTCTCACCACAGCTCCAGCACTTCACATTCTTTTCAAATGTGTTTTTGTATTTTCCATTTCTTGATTTGGACCTACCATGCCATTGGTTAAAACTATTTTCGCCACTCCTGCCCCTTCCTCTATTCTCGAGATTTAGAGCAGAACTTGATGATGTCCCTTCACCAGAATCCATCATGCGAACTTCTTCAGCAAGAATTTGATCTCTGACATCATTGAATTGTAGCTTTCTTTTTCCAACAGAGTTGCGAACCGCTGCCCGCATCGGTTCCCAATTGTCTGGTAAAGACGCCAAAAGAATAAGTGTCAGAATCTCATCATCAAATTTAATTTCAACCGATGTTAGCTGTGAAACAATCGTGTTGAATTCATTGATGTGTTTAGCCATCGAAGCATCTTCTCTCATCTTCAAGTTAAATAACTTTTTCATGAGATATACTTTATTATTTGCCGATGGCTTTTCGTACATGTCCGACAAAATGGACATCATCTCCTCCGTTGTTTTTGATTCGGCCACGTTATGTGTCACGTTCTTCGTTAGGGTCAATCGTATTACACCTAACACTTGTCGGTCAATAAGCTTCCAGTCATCATCCTCCATCTTTTCCGGTTTCTTTCCTGATAGAGGTTGATGCAACTTCTTGCTATACAGATAATCTCTAATCTGTAACCGCCAGAACGAAAAATCTGTTCCGTCGAACTTGCTGATTCTCGGTCCCGATCCATCATCTCCGGCCATCACTTCTCTAGCCTTAGCAAAAAATCTAAAAAATCTTTTCTGATGAGGAAGATCAGACAAAGCTGCAACCACAGAGCATACTCAGAATTCTTAAGAATTTTCACAACAAGGCTCTGATACCAGTTGTTGAGAAATTACCCCGAAGCGATGCCAACCACAATGATAATATTGCGGAATAAAATAATCAACAAGAACACATGATTTACGTGGTTCACCCAAAAATAGGCTACGTCCACGGAGCTACTGCAACTTTTATAACCGGAAGAAATATTACAACAAGTGTATACACCAATACACTCAATATTTCTCACACTCCCAAACCCGAGTATATCGAGAAAATAATTTCTCTAACTCACACAAGAGAATTCCCGCACTAAAAAAAAATACATTCTTTTTTCTATGCACTCTCTTTTTATTAAAACTGAAAAGTTTTTGATTTTGGGATACATTAACTGAAAGAATTGAGCTCTATTTATTACCAATTAATTCGTTCAGTTTTTGTAAAGTTTTTGACGTGGGATTGTGGATTTATATTATTTTATTTTTAATGTGGGCCCCACCTCATTAAAAATCTTGCCTAACAGTGACAACCCAACCGACACAAAGAAACAAGAAAAACAAAACCAAGTCAAAGCCATATACTTGTATATAACTTCAATCCCTTCATCGAAGAGCATTCACAAAAGCCATCAACGAGTCAACATCTCTCTGCTCCGTCGGATACTTCACAGGACGTGAATGCTTGGGGAAAAAAAGTATAGTGGGAAAGCTCTCCAACTGCAATTCTTGTTGCGCAAAAGCCTTCTCATCTCCATCCGCCCTGAACTTGGCCACCTTAACACCAGAACCTGCCAACTTCTCCGCCAATTCCATGTATGAGCTCTCAATTCCCTGACAAAACTGGCACCAAGGTGCGTAGAGCACAACCAGCCACAGTTCTTTCCTGTTCTCCAGCTTCAACAGGTTCTCAATTCCAGGCCTGCTCAAGTTTATGACGCTTGGGGTCGTGAAAAGATCGGCGTGGGCGGCGGTGCCGTTGACAAGAATGGAACCATTTCCAGTGCCATTCAAATTATCCTCTTTGATATTGCCTTTATGGAGACCACATTCCTTGGCCTTGGCATCTTCCCACCACCACCTTCCTTCTCTCTCATGCTGACCAGGTAGTACCGGCCTGGTACACGGCTCACATCCTATTGAGACAAAACCTTGAGCATGCAACGAGTTTACTGGCACGTTCATGACCCGAAGGAAACTCCAGATGTCATTTCCCTGAACATTTGCAACAGGATTCCACTTTACCAAGCTGCCAATCCCACCACCCAAGCCCTCAAAAACAGGGTCAACCTGCACGATGGGGATTTCTGATCGAGTCCCGGGGGATTGATCTTTACGCTGGCCTGTTATCCATGCTCGCAAACCTTTGAGAGCCCTTTTTAAAGGTTTAACTTTCCTCACTCGGCAGCACTCCTGGTGGCCATCGTCATAGAAAGAAAAAAGCCCTTTGCTTCTGACCAAGGACTCAACTTCAGTGGCATCCGGGAACATGTACTCTATTCGAATGCTGTACCGTTTCTCGACTTCATCGAACAATTTGTATGTTTCTGGGTTCAATCTCCCTGTATCTAAGCTGAAAACCCTGAATGGTCGACCAGTTAAATATGCGTACTCAATCAAAGCAACATCCTCTGCACCACTGAAAAATATAGAAATTGGTTAAGTGGTTTTCTTTCTTCTTCTTTTTTGAACGCAAATCTGTTAGATAGTTTGGTTGAGCAAACTTGGATGAAATTGGCTAACTCATTTTCCACATGAAACAGAGAACAATATCCGACCAAATCTAGATTCATAGTTCCCAAAATATTTAATACATTTACAGTACCTTCAGCCAAAAGCAACATAAGAAAATCCCAAGTACGTGTAAAAAAACAGGTAATTCTCGCGTAAACATTGGGGCAAAAAAAACATACAAGTTACTAGGCAAGTTTAAGAATAATACTATATGTGAGTAGTAGAACTTTCTTAGGTTTGGCATAAGATGGAGATTAAAACTTACGAGCATACATTTCAACTAAAGTTAATGAAAAAACGACTTACACAATTATTTAAACATCAAAATTTCTTGTTAACTTAAACCAATCGAAATGTGATTTTACAATAATTTCATTCAAATAAATGCTTCTATTACTCAATATTTAATTACCCATTGCAAAGTTTTTTTTAAATCAATAAGGATGATTTTTTTAAAATTAAAAAAAAAAAATTGAATCAATTATATATATATATATATATATGTATGTATTAAGGTTTGTATGATGTATCAAACTTGCACTCGTCAATTTCGAAGTAAGTTTGATACCTAAAAGCAATTGCGATATCGTTTCCAAAGTTCTCGAGTGCCACGTCCATAATCTCCGAAGGCGAAGCATTTTCAAGCTCCATAGCCAATTTTTCATAGTCGATCTTTACAACTTCCTCACCCGTTTCTGCCATATTATACAAGAAGGGCATAACTGATCGTCACTCAATTAAAAAAAAAATTTCGAATGCAGAAAGTAAAATACTCCGTAATTAATTACGTACCGCGAGCGGACAACTTTGCCGCTGAGGAGACAATCAAATCATTCCTCGCCGGTTCAGCGTTCAACGGCTTAACGGTGCGGCTTCTCCGTGAGAATTTCACGGCATTTGATTGGACATGCGGCGTTTCCGACGGTTGAAATGAATAGAACAGTGCAGCTGCAGAACACAGAATAATGAGATATTAAGATTATAGAAGAAAAAAAAATGTTACAAATAAAGGTTGGACAAAGAATCGATGCATGCTACGGTTACCTCCGTGCTTGTCAATCGGAGGAGATAATGACGAGGTACGAACTGCTGATGAATAAGTAACAGCAAAAGCCATCTCTTTATGCAGTGGTCTGCTATCTGTATTTATCAGTAATCCACGGAATCTCACTGTTGAATAAGAAATTCGTCTGAGTTTTGATCTCTGGAAAATGTGGGGTGAATTTTTGAAACGGGGGGACGGATAGAGAGATTATAATGGGGCGGGGTGATCCGTGAGGAGGCGGCCGGCGCAGGTTCATTGAACCTGGACGCCCGACGTGGCGTGAGATGGACGGACAATGATTGAATCTGCTTCGATCGTGGTCAAAATTGTGTTTGACTCTCCATTATTTTGATTTTTTATATTGATAAAATTTAGTCTTAGTAGTTAGTGGTATATTTTTTAAAATTTTTGATGATTATAATTTTTTTTCAAAGAGAAAGATATCGATGTAATGTCGGTATTATGTTAGCGTGACAGAAAAAAAATAAATTAAGGTAAAAATTTGTGTGAGACGGTCTCGCGGGTTGTATTTTATGAGACAGATCTCTTATTTGGGTCATCCATGAAAAAGAATTACTTTTTATACTAAAAGTATTACTTTTTACTGTGAATATCGCTATGATTGACATGTCTCATAGATAAAAATTCAAGAAATCGTCTCCCAAGAAACCTACTCAATGACCAAAATAACAATGGGTCTTGAAATAGAATTAATATTTCGAGTAAAATAAATCATCACCTTGATTTCCGATGATACCATAGCTAAAAGTAATTATATCCAATGCTACAGAGCCTTATCCGATAAAATTAAAAAAAAAAAAATTTGTGACACAGTTTCACGAGTCAATTTTGTTATATGGATCATCTATTTAGGTCATTCGTAAAAAAATTATTACTTTTATGTAAAAAAAATGTTACTTATTTTTGTAAATATAATTAGAGTTAATCCGTCTCACGAATAAAAATTCGGATAACAAGACTTAGTAATAAAATTAATAATATATTGATAATTAACATAGTCAATTCAAAGTTGCTTTTCGACGCAAGGAGGGGGCAAGTTTGTTTTGGGGGCCGAAGTTTCAAATATGACGTCTCGACAATTATAAATTAAATGACGAATCATCGTAGTTAACGTGGATTTTGTCTTCATTTTGGTTATTTTAACTGCCCACTACCCTTTGTGGTGGAATTTAATACCAAAGGAATATTCTCGTTAAAAAAAAAATTACCAAAAGAATATTAGCCTATAAATTTTTGACATATAACTATTATGAGGTTTCATAAACTTGATTTCGCTATTTGAATACTCCAAATGTATAATAATATATATTTTTGAGTAATCACCACAAATTCGATCCTTGTTTGTCTTTTCATGAAAAATACATTATGATAAATTATTCATGTCAATTTATTTATAAAAATAACATAGTTCATTACTCATCATGAAATAAGATTAGATATTTATTTTGACCTATAAAGTACCTATTTTGAAGTTTCAAATGCTTAATTTTGCTCTTTGAATCTCCAAATGTGTAAAAAAAATACTGGATTTTCGATAAATCACCATAAATTATGTAATTGTTAGTCTTTTCATTGAAATTGTGTTATGATGACTTATTCATATCATCTAATTTTTGAATTAGATGATATGAATAAGTCATTAGCAAAAAATCTAAAAAATCTTTTCTGATGAGGAAGATCAGACAAAGCTGCAACCACAGAGCATACTCAGAATTCTTAAGAATTTTCACAACAAGGCTCTGATACCAGTTGTTGAGAAATTACCCCGAAGCGATGCCAACCACAATGATAATATTGCGGAATAAAATAATCAACAAGAACACATGATTTACGTGGTTCACCCAAAAATAGGCTACGTCCACGGAGCTACTGCAACTTTTATAACCGGAAGAAATATTACAACAAGTGTATACACCAATACACTCAATATTTCTCACACTCCCAAACCCGAGTATATCGAGAAAATAATTTCTCTAACTCACACAAGAGAATTCCCGCACTAAAAAAAAATACATTCTTTTTTCTATGCACTCTCTTTTTATTAAAACTGAAAAGTTTTTGATTTTGGGATATATTAACTGAAAGAATTGAGCTCTATTTATAACCAATTAATTCGTTCAGTTTTTGTAAAGTTTTTGACGTGGGATTGTGGATTTATATTATTTTATTTTTAATGTGGGTCCCACCTCATTAAAAATCTTGCCTAACAGTGACAACCCAACCGACACAAAGAAACAAGAAAAACAAAACCAAGTCAAAGCCATATACTTGTATATAACTTATCCATGAGCAATCCCTTCATCGAAGAGCATTCACAAAAGCCATCAACGAGTCAACATCTCTCTGCTCCGTCGGATACTTCACAGGACGTGAATGCTTGGGGAAAAAAAGTATAGTGGGAAAGCTCTCCAACTGCAATTCTTGTTGCGCAAAAGCCTTCTCATCTCCATCCGCCCTGAACTTGGCCACCTTAACACCAGAACCTGCCAACTTCTCCGCCAATTCCATGTATGAGCTCTCAATTCCCTGACAAAACTGGCACCAAGGTGCGTAGAGCACAACCAGCCACAGTTCTTTCCTGTTCTCCAGCTTCAACAGGTTCTCAATTCCAGGCCTGCTCAAGTTTATGACGCTTGGGGTCGTGAAAAGATCGGCGTGGGCGGCGGTGCCGTTGACAAGAATGGAACCATTTCCAGTGCCATTCAAATTATCCTCTTTGATATTGCCTTTATGGAGACCACATTCCTTGGCCTTGGCATCTTCCCACCACCACCTTCCTTCTCTCTCATGCTGACCAGGTAGTACCGGCCTGGTACACGGCTCACATCCTATTGAGACAAAACCTTGAGCATGCAACGAGTTTACTGGCACGTTCATGACCCGAAGGAAACTCCAGATGTCATTTCCCTGAACATTTGCAACAGGATTCCACTTTACCAAGCTGCCAATCCCACCACCCAAGCCCTCAAAAACAGGGTCAACCTGCACGATGGGGATTTCTGATCGAGTCCCGGGGGATTGATCTTTACGCTGGCCTGTTATCCATGCTCGCAAACCTTTGAGAGCCCTTTTTAAAGGTTTAACTTTCCTCACTCGGCAGCACTCCTGGTGGCCATCGTCATAGAAAGAAAAAAGCCCTTTGCTTCTGACCAAGGACTCAACTTCAGTGGCATCCGGGAACATGTACTCTATTCGAATGCTGTACCGTTTCTCGACTTCATCGAACAATTTGTATGTTTCTGGGTTCAATCTCCCTGTATCTAAGCTGAAAACCCTGAATGGTCGACCAGTTAAATATGCGTACTCAATCAAAGCAACATCCTCTGCACCACTGAAAAATATAGAAATTGGTTAAGTGGTTTTCTTTCTTCTTCTTTTTTGAACGCAAATCTGTTAGATAGTTTGGTTGAGCAAACTTGGATGAAATTGGCTAACTCATTTTCCACATGAAACAGAGAACAATATCCGACCAAATCTAGATTCATAGTTCCCAAAATATTTAATACATTTACAGTACCTTCAGCCAAAAGCAACATAAGAAAATCCCAAGTACGTGTAAAAAAACAGGTAATTCTCGCGTAAAAATTGGGGCAAAAAAAACATACAAGTTACTAGGCAAGTTTAAGAATAATACTATATGTGAGTAGTAGAACTTTCTTAGGTTTGGCATAAGATGGAGATTAAAACTTACGAGCATACATTTCAACTAAAGTTAATGAAAAAACGACTTATACAATTATTTAAACATCAAAATTTCTTGTTAACTTAAACCAATCGAAATGTGATTTTACAATAATTTCATTCAAATAAATGCTTCTATTACTCAATATTTAATTACCCATTGCAAAGTTTTTTTTAAATCAATAAGGATGATTTTTTTAAAATTAAAAAAAAAAATTGAATCAATTATATATATATATATATGTATGTATATATATATGTATGTATTAAGGTTTGTATGATGTATCAAACTTGCACTCGTCAATTTCGAAGTAAGTTTGATACCTAAAAGCAATTGCGATATCGTTTCCAAAGTTCTCGAGTGCCACGTCCATAATCTCCGAAGGCGAAGCATTTTCAAGCTCCATAGCCAATTTTTCATAGTCGATCTTTACAACTTCCTCACCCGTTTCTGCCATATTATACAAGAAGGGCATAACTGATCGTCACTCAATTAAAAAAAAAATTTCGAATGCAGAAAGTAAAATACTCCGTAATTAATTACGTACCGCGAGCGGACAACTTTGCCGCTGAGGAGACAATCAAATCATTCCTCGCCGGTTCAGCGTTCAACGGCTTAACGGTGCGGCTTCTCCGTGAGAATTTCACGGCATTTGATTGGACATGCGGCGTTTCCGACGGTTGAAATGAATAGAACAGTGCAGCTGCAGAACACAGAATAATGAGATATTAAGATTATAGAAGAAAAAAAAATGTTACAAATAAAGGTTGGACAAAGAATCGATGCATGCTACGGTTACCTCCGTGCTTGTCAATCGGAGGAGATAATGACGAGGTACGAACTGCTGATGAATAAGTAACAGCAAAAGCCATCTCTTTATGCAGTGGTCTGCTATCTGTATTTATCAGTAATCCACGGAATCTCACTGTTGAATAAGAAATTCGTCTGAGTTTTGATCTCTGGAAAATGTGGGGTGAATTTTTGAAACGGGGGGACGGATAGAGAGATTATAATGGGGCGGGGTGATCCGTGAGGAGGCGGCCGGCGCAGGTTCATTGAACCTGGACGCCCGACGTGGCGTGAGATGGACGGACAATGATTGAATCTGCTTCGATCGTGGTCAAAATTGTGTTTGACTCTCCATTATTTTGATTTTTTATATTGATAAAATTTAGTCTTAGTAGTTAGTGGTATATTTTTTAAAATTTTTGATGATTATAATTTTTTTTCAAAGAGAAAGATATCGATGTAATGTCGGTATTATGTTAGCGTGACAGAAAAAAAATAAATTAAGGTAAAAATTTGTGTGAGACGGTCTCGCGGGTTGTATTTTATGAGACAGATCTCTTATTTGGGTCATCCATGAAAAAGAATTACTTTTTATACTAAAAGTATTACTTTTTACTGTGAATATCGCTATGATTGACATGTCTCATAGATAAAAATTCAAGAAATCGTCTCCCAAGAAACCTACTCAATGACCAAAATAACAATGGGTCTTGAAATAGAATTAATATTTCGAGTAAAATAAATCATCACCTTGATTTCCGATGATACCATAGCTAAAAGTAATTATATCCAATGCTACAGAGCCTTATCCGATAAAATTAAAAAAAAAAAATTTTGTGACACAGTTTCACGAGTCAATTTTGTTATATGGATCATCTATTTAGGTCATTCGTAAAAAAATTATTACTTTTATGTAAAAAAAATGTTACTTATTTTTGTAAATATAATTAGAGTTAATCCGTCTCACGAATAAAAATTCGGATAACAAGACTTAGTAATAAAATTAATAATATATTGATAATTAACATAGTCAATTCAAAGTTGCTTTTCGACGCAAGGAGGGGGCAAGTTTGTTTTGGGGGCCGAAGTTTCAAATATGACGTCTCGACAATTATAAATTAAATGACGAATCATCGTAGTTAACGTGGATTTTGTCTTCATTTTGGTTATTTTAACTGCCCACTACCCTTTGTGGTGGAATTTAATACCAAAGGAATATTCTCGTTAAAAAAAAAATTACCAAAAGAATATTAGCCTATAAATTTTTGACATATAACTATTATGAGGTTTCATAAACTTGATTTCGCTATTTGAATACTCCAAATGTATAATAATATATATTTTTGAGTAATCACCACAAATTCGATCCTTGTTTGTCTTTTCATGAAAAATACATTATGATAAATTATTCATGTCAATTTATTTATAAAAATAACATAGTTCATTACTCATCATGAAATAAGATTAGATATTTATTTTGACCTATAAAGTACCTATTTTGAAGTTTCAAATGCTTAATTTTGCTCTTTGAATCTCCAAATGTGTAAAAAAAATACTGGATTTTCGATAAATCACCATAAATTATGTAATTGTTAGTCTTTTCATTGAAATTGTGTTATGATGACTTATTCATATCATCTAATTTTTGAAAAACACACAGTTTCTCACTAATCATGAAATTAGAAAAAAAATACTTATTTTGACTGATAAAGTAATTATTTTAAAGTACCTATTTTGGTGTTCCAAATATTTGATTTGTCTATTTGAATACTTCAAATGTGTAAGAAAATACTTGAGTTTCAAGTAATATTAAGTGGCTTTTGATGGCGTCATTTGTGAAGTTAAAATATGATACCTAAATTGGTACAAAGAGTATCTAATTAGAGTCTACAAATATATGATTTTACTCCCTAAAAACTCATATCCAATTATTTGGGGATGTCAAAATATAGTTTGATAATGACATTCATGAAGTAAAAATTTGATACCTAAATTAATACAAATAAGACATAATTCGAGTCCACATACTTGATTTTATCCTTTAAATATTCAAATTTGATTATTTGATGATGTCAAAATATATAATTTGAAGTTAATATTGAGTGGCTTTTGATGATGAGATTTATAAATTAAAGACGTGGTACTTAAATTTGTACAAATATTACATAATTCGATCTTACATATACTTGATTTTACCCTTTTAAGACTCAATTTTGATTATTTTAGCATATAAAAAAATATGGTTTCATGTAATATTGAGTGACTTTTGATGTGTCATTTGTGAAGTTAAAATGTAATATTTAAATTGGTACAGATAGTATCTAATTCGAGTGTACCAATATTTGATTTTACTCCCTAAATACTAAAATTCAATTAATTTTTTTATGTCAAAATATATAGTTTGAAGGTAATATTCAGTGGTTTTTGATGATGATATTCATGAAGTAAAAAATTGATACCTAAATTAATACAAATAATACCTAATTCGAGTCACGAAATATTTGATTGTACCATTTAAAGACTCAAATTTGATTATTTGATGATGTTCAAAAAATATAGTTTGAAGTTAATATA
Organism: Primulina tabacum; assembly: GCF_025594145.1. Lineage (NCBI taxonomy): Eukaryota > Viridiplantae > Streptophyta > Magnoliopsida > Lamiales > Gesneriaceae > Primulina > Primulina tabacum. The sequence goes on from NC_134551.1 coordinate 46,596,440, forward strand.
TTCTATGGTGTCATTCGTGAAGTAAAAATATAATACCTGAATTGGTTTAAGAAAAACATAATTCGAGTTACAAATAGTTGATTTCACCATTAAATATGCATATCCGATTATTTGGGGATTTCAAAATGAATAGTTTGAAGCTAATATTGAGTGACATTTGATAATGATATTCGTGAAGTAAAAATATGATGCTTAATTTAATAATAATAATACCTAATTCGACTCCATGGATATTATCGAGTGGCCTTTGGTAATGGCACCAACAAAAAATATTAACTTCAAACTATATTTTTTTAGATTTATTTGTATTAATTTAGGTATCATATTTTTACTTCACGAATATCATTATCAAAGACCACTAAATATTACCTTCAAACTATATATTTTGACATAAAAAATTAATTGAATTTTAGTATTTAGAGAGTAAAATCAAGTATTGTTCACTTGAATTAGATATTATCTGTACCAATTTAGGTATCACTTTTTAACTTCACAAATGACAAATCAAAAATCACTCAATATTAATTGAAATTATATTTTTTATATGCTAAAATAATCAAAATTGAGTCTTAAAAAGGTAAAATCATATATATATATATATATATATATATATATATATATATATATATATATATGATCGAATTAGGTACTATTTGTACCAATTTAGTTACCACATCTTTAATTTATAAATCTAATTATCAAAAGTCACTCAATATTAATTTCAAATTATATATTTTGACATAATCAAATAATCGAATTTGAGTATTTAAAGGATAAAATCAAGTACGTGAACTCGAATTATGTCTTATTTGTATTAATTTAGGTATCAAATTTTTACTTCATGAATGTCATTATCAAACTATATTTTGACATCCCCAAATAATTGGATATGAGTTTTTAGGGAGTAAAATCATATATTTGTAGACTCTAATTAGATACTCTTTGTACCAATTTAGGTATCATATTTTAACTTCACAAATGACGCAATCAAAAGTCACTTAATATTACTTGAAACTCAAGTATTTTCTTATACATTTGAAGTATTCAAACAGACAAATCGAATATTTGGAACATCAAAATAGGTACTTAAAATAGGTACTTCATCGGTCAAAATAAGTATTTTTTCTAATTCCATTATTACTGAGAAACTGTGTTTTTTCAAAAATTAGATGATATGAATAAGTTATCCTAACACAATTTCAATAAAAGACTAACAATTACAGAATTTATGGTGATTGCTCGAAGATCCAGTATTTTCTTACACATTGGGAGTATTCAAAGAGCCAAATTAAGCATTTGAAACTCCAAAATATGTAATTGTAGGTTAAAATAAATATCTAATCTTATTTCATTATGAGTGGTGAACTATGTTTTTTTTTAAATAAAACGACATGAATAAGTTAGCATAATGCATTTTTCATGAAAATACCAACAATTACCGAATTTGTGGTGATTACTCGAAAATATAGGTTTTTTTTATACATTTAGAGTATTCAAAGAGCGAAATCAAGAATCCGAAATCCCATGAAAGGCACTTTGTATGTCAAAATAAATATTTACTCTTATTCTATGATAATTGAGAAATAAATTTTTAAAAATTTATATTTTAGATGAAGAAGATATGTGTAAGTTTTGTAGATAAAATTATATATTTTTTTAAATAATAAAATGGCAAAATTATAACTTGTGTTTGTAGGGAGCTAAAACTAAAATTATATCATTGTCGGGTTTTTTTAAAAAATAATTCAAATTTTAAAATTTATTTCAAAACTAATTTGAAAAAAAAAAAGATATGCAAAAGTAATGCAATCCGCGCTTGGTAAGCGCGGACGCTCCCACGTGGAGCGCCATGTGTCACTCCATTCATCAAATCCTTATCCGCGCCTACGTGTTCCTACTCCATTCATCCAATTCTTATCTTACCTGATTCCTTCTTCGTTCCTTCCCTCCTATTCTCTCATCCTCTTATCTTTACTCTCTCATTCTCTTATTTTTACTCTCTCATTCTCTCATTCATCGGTTTCATAATTCCTCACCGAAATGTTTTTTGACAAAGTTGAGAAGATTTAGAGCATAGTTCAGAATGGCAGATAATCAAAATCCAGAAGATCACAGTGTTCTCTATTTACAAGCGACACATATGTCATCAAGCGTGTCTTCGTTAACAGTTGATGATATTGTCAAAGTGAAGAGGTCAGACAATTTGATTTGGAAGTTGTATACTGATAATTATTTACACAGGCGTGTACTCGCATATTTAAATCATATGGGTTTTTATGGAGTTTTAGAATGTGGCTCTCAAGTTCTTGATAATCATTTGATTACTGCGCTTGTTGAACATTGGCGACGCGAGACACATACGTTTCATTTTACATGTGGTGAAACAACAGTGACATTACAAGATGTTTCGATAATTTGGGGTCTACCAATTGATGGTGAAGCAGTAACTGGCGTAGATGTGTCACATAAAGTTGAGGAATGGCAACACATATGTTTGGATATGTTGGGATTTTTGCCAGCTTCAAATTATTTGAAAGGTGGTCATCTATCTATGACTACACTACACGATCATTGTATATCTAACCTTGTTAATGATAAAACTTCAGAAGTGTATGTTGTGAAATTTACTCGTTGTGTTGCGTTAATGATTATTGAGGAATAATGTTCCCTGACTACCAAGGAGGGTCAGCTAGACTTATATTTTTGCAACTGCTACGAGATGTTGATAACGTGAAGTCTTATAGTTGGGGTAGTGCAGTTTTAGCATTTCTATACCGTGAGTTGTGTAACGCATCATGTATAGAGAAGACTACAATGGCTGGACCTTTATATATCCTGCAGGTATCATAAATGTGATGTGAATATTTAACATAATATTTTGGTTAAATTTTTTAATTTTTTTAATTATTATAAATAAGTATGGGCATTGAGCAGGATTAAATGTGTTAACCCCACGTACAGATGCAAAACATGCATGTTGTCACATTGCATTATGAACTGTAAAGCATCGTCATCAACGAGATTGACTTCAATTTCATGCCAAGATGCTCTCTCCATGAATGAATACTTTGTTGACATCTTCAGAGAAAAATTCGCTGGATCGATTGCTAACATTTTATGCACAACTTCAATTAACTCCATCAAATTAGTAGATCGTAATACTCGTATCGGTCTAACAAATGGAATGCTATATTCAATCGATCCATTATCGCTAATTACATGACCACCAAAATATAATAGTACGTTGGTGTTAGACATTTTGTCAATGAAAATTGAGAAAAAATTTAAGAGAAAGTTGATACCTCGTTCCTCGAATTTTTCATCAATTATATAGGAGAATAAAATGTGAAGACTGTGTAGCTTCGAATCTTATTTGAATTATTGGTCTTCACGTGATTTTTCAGAATCTCATCTTTCACGTGAAGTTGTCAGGTATCGACTTAATGAACGCCTTTCACGTGAAGTTGTCAGGCATGATAATGAATGAACGGATATTAAAAATCGAAAAAATATAAAAAAATACAAAATACACCGTCCGCGCTTTGTAAGCGCGGCGCCGCTCCACGTGGGAGCGTCCGCGCTTACCATGCGCGGATTGCATTACTTTTGCAACACATTTTTTTTAAATTAGTTTTGAAATAAATTTTAAAATTTGAATTATTTTTAAAAAAAACCCATCATTGTCAGATACTAAATCTTAAAAAATTGTGATGAATTACTAAATTTTAATTTAAAGATGTGCTGAGATTTTTCACAAATTTACCCATGATAAAAATCTACAATGTTTGATAATTTTATTTTAATTTTATAATATTTAACTTAATTTAAAAACCCTCTCTCGATACGTATATCTGCACGTCCAATATTCATCCGGAGAAGAGAGATTTTTAGGGGGGTGTATTCATTCTATACTTTCAAAAATTTTTAATGACTTTTTTAAATGATGGATTTTTGTGGAGTTGATAGATTTTTATTGACTTTTATGGAATCTCATAGAATTGTAAAACAAATTTCATAGACTCTTATAGACTTTTTTTCAAGATTTTTGTAGACTTTTGTAAACTTTTTCATAGAATTATGTGAATTTTGTAGTTTATAATTGTGATTTATTTTTTATTAATTTTTTTAAAATAATTATTGGATATATATAACCTCTTCAATTTTAAATTATTATTTTTATTTATGAATGTAAATGAATTTTAGTTACTTAAAAGTTAAATCAATTTAATTTGTGAAAAACGACAAATGAACTATCCAATTTATTGAAATCAAAATTTCAATTCTTTATGTCAATTCAACATATTAATAAATAATATTTTTATAAGTTCATAATAAAATTTTATTAAAAGAACACTCAAAATAATGAGTAGTCTTTTATAAAAACAATCTAATCATTACTGACAATTTGATCAACATCGTTCTACATTTCATTGGCTATGATATCCCTCCATGCATTAGCATTTGCTCGTTGTTGTTTTTGAGTATTAAATAACTGATCAAAGTCGTCACCTTCATAAACTTGTGCTGATGAAGACAATTGAGCTTCATTAACTAGTTCAATTTGAAATTCATCAAATTGACACTTCTTTCAAAGAAAATTGTGTAATATAACACATGCCAATACAAACCCTATTAGGGGTGGGAAAAAATACCGAATTTTCGGTATACCGAGATTACCATAACAAAAAATATTGAATTTACCAAATTTTAAGTATACCGAAGATTTCGATACGGTACGGTAACAATAACGAATTTTTCGGTACAAGAACGATATCCAATTTGAAAATTTTGGTATATACCGAAATACCGAAAAAATATACAAAAATTTTAATATATAGATTAACTATGTAAGGTTTTTTTGGTTCGGTATACCGAAAATTTTGGTATAGTATCGGTATGAATTTGCTTATCCAATAATTTAATATATAGATTAACTAAAATTAAAGAAAATAATTAAAAATAAAATGTTATATAATAATTAATAAAAAAATTAAATTTTAATTATATTATTAAAAAATAAAAATAAAAAGAAAAATAAATAGATCTGAAAAGAATGAAAGTTTGTATTGAATTTGGGAGATTTCTCAATTAAATGTACATCCAAATCTTTAGGTTGAATCAAAGACTTTTGTTGACATTTTATTGTTGTACCTTAGACTATGATTCTTGTATTTAATAGAATTCCATAAAATTATTAAAAATCTATTGACATTTTGAATACATACAGACTTTTGTAGAGACATGAATTTTTAAAATTTTACAAAAGTTTACATTGAATACCACTGAACTTTTATGGAATATATAAAAGTCTAGTTTAAATACCTTGGACTTTTAAACTCCATAAAAATATTAAAAATCTATAAACAATACAACCCCTTAATTCTTTTGTTTTTGCTTCGCTTCTGGTAAGTTCAGCTGTCTTGCTCTTGATTTCTCTTTTTGATTTATCGATGAATGACTCGAGATTTAAGTTTCTCCTTTTGGACGCGAGTGATTAACCGATCTCCTGTTCAATTTTATTTTGTTTGATTTAATTTTTCCGATCTTATTCTAGCCTGAAATCTGTCGATCCAAGGGAAAAAAAGTGTTGAGAAAAATGGACTTCTTTTTATCGTTGTTTGAATTGAATTGTAGGAGAGTGTTGTTTTAGCAGCTGATTTCGGTTATTTTTTAGAAAACATTTTAATTCGGTTTTCTCTGTATCACTCAAAATATGCGTCTCTGATTTCTGATTCATACATACTGGAAGGTTTGTCATTTTACTGTTTAATTCTTGCCCTTGTTCTTCTATATATCAAAACGGAGAAAGTGTTGAGTTTTATCGTCCTAGCATTTCTAGATATTATCATTTTGTTATTTTGACATTCATTTGCTTTCCCCGTGTAAATACAAGGTCTATTTTGTGTTGATCGAGTATAGTTGGTCACAGTTATCAGTAAATCGATTTGGTTCACGCGTGGTTCTTGGATGCAGATCAATGGCCGATGCAGCAGCACTCATTGTCCCAATTGAAGAGCAGTTGGAGTGGGCAAAACGTGAGGAGGACAAGCAGTTGGAGTGGGCAAAACATGACAAGCGACGATTTTTACGTGCTGTGTATAGAGTGGGAGACCTTGATCGCACCATCAAGTATTTGTCCGACTTAAGCACTATATCAAGCTTGCTGATGCTCTGAGATGGAGATCTCTTCTTTCTAATATCCATGATGCTTTTTTTCGCATGAACGTTGCTAGGTTTTACACTGAATGTTTTGGGATGAAGCTATTGAGGAAAAGGGATGTTCCCTTGGAAGGATATTCAAATGCTTTTCTGGGATTTGGGCCTGAAGACTCTCACTTTCTCTTGGAATTGACACACAGTATGTAAATTCTTTAGTCATCTGAGTTCTTGAAGTTTCATGGCTGATCAAGTCTATGGGATTGCTGTTGCCATCTCTAACTCTACCTTGTGTACTAGAACTTTATTAAAAAATTTATAATAATGTGAATATTGCTTTTTAGTTCAAGAATGCTGAGCCACTCACCAGAGACAAATGGATATCGAATGTTCTTTGTCCCTAAACTTTCACCTTTATGATACTTCACACCCTTAGGTGCCACACATATATATTACTAATGTTTTCTTCTCAATCCTAAAACAAAGAAAAGTGGATATTAAGTCTGAATGAAGCAGTGAGAGAGTGGTGATCCATGGAGGTTACAATTTGTTGAATATTCGCATTACTGAAGAAAAGGTTTTATGAAGTAGTTCTCTATTCTTCCTGTTGCATATCCATCAATGCTACCATTTGACGTTTTTGATTACATTGCAACAGACCATGGAGTTGACAAGTATGACATTGGAACTGGCTTTGGGCATTTTGCCATTGCAAGTGAAGATGTGAGTGTTTGAATTTTTTTTTAATTGTTAAACATATGATTGGCAATTGAACAGAGTTCTTATATCAGGCCAGAATTTGATGTTTATTTAATTTATCTCACTTTTAATTTTCATTTGATTAGGTCTACAAACTGGTCGAACATATCAAGGCCAAGGGAGGAACCATCACTCGAGAGCCAGGTCCAGTTAAAGGTGGATCAACAGTTATTGCTTTTGCCAAGGATCCAGATGGGTACCTTTTTGAACTTATTCAACGGGGTCCAACTCCAGAACCGCTATGCCAAGTCATGCTTCGCGTGGGTGATCTTGATCGCTCTATCAAATTTTACGAGAAGGTGGATTATTCGTTTTAATTTTGTGCAAGGTTTATTTACATCTAATCTAACTTTCTCGTTGACAAATCTTTTAGAGGTCGATCTGTACTTGTTTCTGGAGTCTTTTGCACCTGTATATATGTGAAAGCCTGTTCCCCAAGTTTTTTATGATATAAATAGTAATTATTGGTATCCATCTCCAGTTTTATAGTATTTGTTCATTTTATTAACTTTTCATGTTCATATTTTGTGATAAAATATTTATCATTATGGTGTTTATCATCTAAGAAATAATTGTGATTTGAACGCTTCCATTATGATTAGGCTACCATCAAGTTTAACCCTATACAAACCTTTAATGTTAAATCTTTAAAAGCAAAATTAAATCGTATTCCGAAATCCACAACCACTATCTGCCAAAGAATATCTCCTGTACTTGAGCGAAACAAAATATTATATTTATGAGAGATTAACTGTTATTGGGAGGTCTCTCTTTTGATGTCAAAGTGTTGGTACTCTATATGCATCTTACATACTTCTAGATTTGATAATATGAATGCAAATGGTATCCTGGAGTAAGGAACTACCAACAAAGACATTCAAACTGCACATGTCAGAAGCTGATAACTTTCTTTTTCCATACAGGCTTTGGGGATGAGACTCTTGAAAAAAACTGACAGACCCGAACAAAAGGTTTCTGTGTTGGACGAGAACCAGCTCCTAAAGCTTCAGCACTTAATTTACATTTTTTTTGGTAATGTATTGACAAAAAAAATACTTTGAAATTCGCAGTACTCGATAGCAATGATGGGATATGCTGATGAATATGAGACAATTGTGCTGGAGTTGACTTACAACTATGGTGTAACTGAATATACCAAAGGAAATGCATATGCACAGGTGAGATTTAATCTCATCATAATTATGCTTTAGCTAATTATCATGGCATAATCCAAATCAAACATAGTGGTGAGTTCAATTTCAGGTAGCAATTAGCACGGATGATGTATACAAGAGTTCCAATGTTGTGAGCCTTGTAACCCAGGAGCTTGGAGGAGATATAACTCGACAACCAGGACCAATTCCTGGAATCAACACTAAGATCACTGCTTTCGTAGATCCAGATGGGTGGAAAACTGTAAGTTTGATATTTTGGATATTTACTTTTGTATGGCTAAAGCGACTACTTATAGTAGTTCTAAGTAGCTTACAATACTAATATACTGAGCATCAGTTGCCTTGTCGAGCAGCCCCCATTGGCCACCGCGCCCTTCATTTATAACTACGTCTTGACTCTTGAGTCGCGACTCTGAGATTTTTTTGCTGTTTGTAGGTTCTGGTGGACAATGCAGATTTTCTGAATGAACTCGAGAAGCAAGAGTGAGAGGTCTAAAAAGGCCTTGGCGTTTATGGTTTAAGCTCCCAGACCCAGTTGAATAAATAAGTACTAAATAACATAGTAGTGCCTGCGTCAGTATTCTAAGTATGAAATGCAAAACCACTATCTCCTATCTTTGTTTCTACTGGGGTGTGCTACGTTTGTGGATTTTGTATTTCTTCCTGTACAAGAAGTAGGTGATGTTAGTATAAAATGCATCTGCAATATCGGTAATAAAAGGCTGGGAATGGGCTTTTTACTGAGAAAAGAAGTCCCTGCGTAAAATTTGAGTTTGGATCGGTGCACCGTGCTATGCATGATAGAGCGTGTATCGTGGATCTTATATGTGTTTCACATGATTCAACAGTGGTGATGTGTACGCTGGGAACGGGCTCCGAGCTTGTACGTTCCAAGAGACGTTTCTGTGGACGAGAACCAAAAAATGTGGATCTTTGCAAACTACTTAACAGTGAAATGAAATGACAACTGAAAGTTTTATGATTTGCATGTAATGCAAATAACACAAGAGAGAAGAAATCTCAAGAAGAGATGACAATGGATCTGGTCAAAATTTGGACCCGCAATAAATTCGTCCTGGCTTTCAATGGGGTGGGTTTAGACCTACTCCTAAACGGGTCACAAGAAGATTCGGGATGGATTACGGATATAACCTGATCCGTGCGCACACACACACACACACACATATATATATATATATATATGATTATAATTTTTCAGTAGAATTCAGACAATGAACAAGAAATAAGATAGTACGTGAAGTAAATAACAAAAGTATTGTTCATTGAAATTCGAAAATTGAATCATTCTACGTCTCTTTTTGTTAAATAAAATTATTTCTGTCACTTATAAAAACTCATACAAAGCTTAGCACTAATAAAACAGATGTGAATATAAATTTAGTACAAATGTGAGAACAAGTTTAGCACATATGATATCTAAAAAGATCTGATATATCTTTATGTGTGTGCTTGAGTATTTTTCAGCAAAGCTTTTGACTCTCTGAATAATAAATAGTTGAATAATTTAGCGTATTGAGAGTTTGATGAAGTCTGAGATGATATTTTATAGGTGATTTTTAACATTCAGATTTGAACTGTTATAATTCATTCGTACTAGGAGCCAAAACAAAAATAGTATTGGATGTCACATGTCATTTATCGTATTCCAAAAATAGCATGCAACAATTAATGTATGCGACACTGACATTCAAAATATTTTTATATGTATTCTCTAAACATTCTTTGAATAAGTGGATCTATGATAAAATGTATTAACAGTCAAAGAAACAAATCTGATATTGAGAACTGGTTGTTTGTACAATTCAATAGATCTTAAGAAAGTCTGATCATTCAAAAAATATTTTCTGACTTCGGTAAATTGTAATTGATTCTGACTTTTAACGTACTAAAAGACACAACACTAAAACTTATAAATATCCAACGTAACCGAATAATTTTTATAATATTTTATTGGCAAAAACTGAAAGAGGATCGGTTACGGTGTCCGGTTGCGCAACGGAAGTTTTGTAAAAATGTTTTTCAACAAGAAAACCGAAACACCTCAACTATATTGTGTAGCAAATACGAAAAACACGAAATATGTCATACATTGGGTGTTTTAAGAAAATATACCTATCAATCTTAAAATATTGATGTTGGCTCCAACTTAGTTGATATACAACTAAGCTCTTGATGGCAAGACAATCTTCAAGCTCTCCTTGCTCCAAAATTAGGCCCACCACCAACTAACTAGAACCCCTCTTATTTTGCATTAGAAAAATAAGAGGATTTTTCAAAGAGAAGTGTATTGTTTCCTCAACAATTGAAGAACAAAATTTTGGAGAGAATAATTGAAGGAGAATGATGTTCAATTTTCGGCCATGTGAGATGGGAGGGAAAGAGTGAATGAATTGTCTTGGTGTGTGAAAAAGTAAAAGTAGTATTTGCATGCCATGCAATTTTTTTAATGAAAAATATTCACCAACTCTTCATCTCCCTAGCATGCTTTTGACTTGGGCTTGTAACAATTACAAGGCCCATGAGACTTTTATTTAAATATCCCAAACATATTTGAGTCATTTAAAGTTTACTTGATTTTAATCAAGCCCACTAGTTTAAGAATTATTTCTAATTGGGCTCTACAAGACCCGATGTGATTTAATTAATTCAACACTTTAATTAATTTAATCATTTGGACTCTACTAGGCCCACTAGTGTTTAATTAATTCAACACTTGAATTAATTTAATTTAGTCCATAATAATGTTTATGAAAATCACAATTTTCAAATACATTATTTATTTGGCCAACTTTTAATTTAGGAACTCATTCATAAATTAAAAATTACATTTCCCTCATAGAAGTCATACTTCTATTTTTGCTTACGCTTATAAACTCATTTATAAGCCGTTCAACACATTGAACTATTTTACTTCTCAACGGGATCTAGAAAGCTAGCACTTGTGTGGCCCTCAATGGTTCATTGATACAACTAGCCGTGGATTCACATCTCCATGTGATTCGGACTAAACATGTCCTTATACGAGCATATCCCAATTGCTCCATTCTTAATTATCAACTCCTTGATAACAAGAATGCAAAACTCAAGTCTGATAGTATCAAACCAATCATGTTAAACGCCTAGCAGCTTCGCTCACATGATTCCCTAGGTATCAAATGATAGTGCCTGCAAGAACCATTCAATTATGGTTAGCGTACAGTACGGTCACTTCATCTCATATATCCCGACCGTCTGTCAACCATTGGTATATCGAGAGTTGTCAATGAATCGATACTATGTGTCACGTCGTAGTTGCATCGATGGTAATCTATGAAATCTCTTTCATAATTACCATCATACTCTGATCAGAGATTTCATTCTACATATACATGTGATCACAGAGGATATCCATACTCGAAGGTAAGCGGTGAATCCCCGACTACAATGCATCGACTCCTATATATTTCGACAAAACACCCAACCTTGCCACTTGATGACCCCATGAGAGTCGGTAAACAAGTCAAAGTGTAATGCTAGCACATAGAGTCTCAATGTTGTCCCGGGTCATAAGGACTAATGGTGTACAACCATAAACTAGGATGTTTCCACTCGATAAGTGAGAACCACTTGGAAAGTCCTTTATGGAGGGTTGTTCAGTGCACTCTACAAGGAGCACCTATCTGCATGTTCGGACATCACAATGTCCCCTACCAATGAAACATGGTACTCACATCGCAGATACTAGTCTCGAACTCGAGCGGCCTACATCCTTCTTAGCGGCGGCTGAATCGACTAGGAACTGTTTAGAATATACAGTATTCCAAATATGAGTTTCATGATACTCATCATATGAGCATCTCATATTCTTTCTACTATTTGTATATTCAAGGACTTTATCTATGCAAATAGCATGTGTATACAGATAAAGAAGTGCCAAAACAATAATTTCAAATATTATTAAAATAAAGATTGTTTATACATAGAGTTTCATTGTGAACACTCGGCCAACACTTGGCTCGACGGGTACCTACTCTAACAAAAACTTGTGTGAGACGGTCTCATGGGTTGTATTTTGTGAGACAGATCTCTTATTTGGGTCGTCCATGAAAAAATGTTACTTTTTATGCTAAAAATATTACTTTTTATTGTGAATATCGGTAGGGTTGACCTGTCTCACAGATAAATATTTGTGAGGCCGTCTCACAAGAGAACTACTCTATTTTATTATAAGTTTAGTTACAGAAAGTTAATTTAGTTAAAAAAAAATGGATATTGTTCAATTAGGGGGGAAAGTGACTTTTAATGGTTTGTGTTCTACATTTATTATATTACTTCAGTTAAAATTTTGATATATTAAATTTTAAACAATGTTTTATTTTTTATGAATAATATCAATGTGTATGTGATATACATATATATTTAATAACATAGATATTATTATAGTATTATAGTTTGTAACTAAAATAAAATTTATTTAAAGAAATAATTAATAATTTTAATCATATCTCTATATTTCATAAATAATATATTATGATCGATTATAATAAGGGCAATTTGGAGAAAAATACATCTGTTTATGATTTATTTAAGATTAAGTACCCAGGAGTTTTTTTTTTTTTTGTATTTTAATACCTGACAAAAGATTAACTTAGTTTTTAATACATGTTTTATGTATTTTTACCTTTTTATCCCTTTTAATTAATAAAAAATGATATAAATATCTATTTTCTATTGGTCATCTTCTCTTTCCACTCATCATTCCCAATGCATTTGGATGACATGTAAATTAAATTTAAATATTTTTTATTTAAAAAAAATTCGCAACTAATTGAACTTTTTGAAATACTTAGTTTTACTTGAGAAATACTTAATTTCAATTTTAAAATACTTGAATTTAGTAAATGAAATACTCAAAATGTGTATTAAATACTGAATATTCGAATATGCAACGCAAGTTCACCAAATGCTCGCATTTCCATCCAAGATCCATTTGGATGACATGTTCATTTCATTTAATTATTTTTTTATTATTAAAAAAACAAATTCGCAACTAAGCATTGAACTTATTCAAGTGTTTAGTTTTACTTGCGAAATACCTAATTTCAATTTTAAAATACCTGATTTGGTAAATGAGATACTCAGAATGGGTATTAAAATACTGGATATTCGAATATGCAACGTAAGTTCACCAAATGCTCGCATTACATCCAATATGCATTTGGATGACATGTTCATTTCATTTAATTATTTTTTTATTATTTTTTAAAAAAAATCGCAACTAAGCATTGAACATTTTGAAGTACTTACTTTTATTTGCGAAATATCTAATTTCAATTTTAAATACTTGATTTGGTAATTGAGATACTCATAAAAATTAATAAAATACTGAATATTCTAGTAGGCAATGTAAGTTCACCAAGTAAGTACTCGCATTTATATCCAAGACGCATTTAGATGACATGTACATTTCATTTAAGTATTTTTTATTTTTAAAAGAAAAACAAATTCGCAACTAAGCATTGAACTTTTTAAAGTACTTAGTTTTACTTGCGAAATACCTAATTTCAATTTTAAAATACTTGATTTGATAAATGAAATACTCAGAATGAGTATTAAAATACTGGATATTAGAATATGCATCGTAAGTTCACCAAATGCTCACATTTCCATCCAAGATACATTTGGATGACATGTTCATTTCATTTAATTATTTTTTTATTGTTTAAAAAAACAAATTTGTAAGCTAATCATTGAACTTTTTCAAGTACTTAGTTTTACTTGCGAAATACCTAATTTCAATTTTAAAATATTTGATTTGGTAAATGAGATACTCAGAATGGGTATTAAAATACTGGATATTCGAATATGCAACGTAAGTTCACCAAGTGCTCACATTTCCATCTAAGATGCATTTGGATGACATGTTCATTTCATTTAATTATTTTTTTTATTGTTAAAAAAACAAATTCGTAATTAAGCATTGAACTTTTTCAAATACTTAGTTTTACTTGCGAAATACCTATTTTCAATTTTAAAATACTTGATTTGGTAAATGAGATACTCAGAATGAGTATTAAAATACTGGATATTCGAATTTGCAACGTAAGTTCACTAAGTGCTCGCATTTCCATCCAAGATATATTTGGATGATATGTTCATTTCATTTAATTATTTTTTTTATTGTTAAAAAACAAATTCGCAACTAAACATTGAACTTTTTGAAGTACTTAGTTTTACTTGCGAAATACCTAATTTCAATTTTAAAATACTTGATTTGATAAATGAAATACTCAGAATGAGTATTAAAATATTGGATATTAAAATATGCATCGTAAGTTCCCCAAATGCTCACATTTCCATCCAAGATGCATTTGGATGACATGTTCATTTCATTTAATTATTTTTTTTATTGTTTAAAAAAACAAATTTGTAACTAATCATTGAACTTTTTCAAGTACTTAGTTTTACTTGCAAAATACCTAATTTCAATTTTAAAATATTTGATTTGGTAAATGAGATACTCAGAATGAGTATTAAAATACTGGATATTCGAATATGCAACGTAAGTTCACCAAGTGCTCAAATTTCCATCCAAGATGCATTTGGATGACATGTTCATTTCATTTAATTATTTTTTTTATTGTTAAAAAAACAAATTCGTAACTAAGCATTGAACTTTTTCAAATACTTAGTTTTAGTTGCGAAATACCTAATTTCAATTTTAAAATACTTGATTTGGTAAATGAGATACTCAGGATGAGTATTAAAATACTGGATATTCGAATATGCAATGTAAGTTCACCAAGTGCTCGCATTTCCATTCAAGATACATTTAGATGACATATTCATTTCATCTAATAGTTTTTTTAATTGTTAAAAAAATATTCACAACTAAGTATCGAACTTTTTCAAGTACTTAGTTTTACTTGCGAAATATATAATTTCAGTTTTAAAATATTTGATTTGGTAAATGAGATACTCATAATGAGTATTAAAATACTGGATATTCGAATATGTAACGTAAGTTCACCAAGTGCTCGCGTTTCCATCCAAGATGTATTTGGATGACATGTTCAAGTACATTTCAGCAGCCACAAAGCTTTGAAAGAGAAAAAAGGCTTAGAGCGAAGATTTGAAAATTTCCGGACAATGTTTTCGAGAGAATAGCCCATGATAGGAATGAGTAGTATAATCCGTGGATTTACAATTTTCAGAGAAATATGAAGTCGGATACACGTCGATAGTCATAGTCCAGTAGGTCGAAAGCTATGGGATTTAATAAAACGATATGCAATTCACTATTGATAAATAATTAAAGAGATTTAATTACTTCACTGAGTTGAATTAGTTTGGCATAGTTTGAGAGGGCGTGTTCAGTTGGATATGAAATCTCGTCGAAAGCATAGATCATTGTCGAACGAATTAAGTAGATTAACGAGGGGTAGGAGAACCGAGATTCCCAACAAATTCATTTCTCATTGAACTTTAATCAATCATTCTACCTTATTTATTTCATCATTTAATCCTTGAACCATTTCATTAAGTTTTTATTTAATAATCGTAGTAGTAAATAATCATCTGAAATATCGCTGCTTCAAATTGAATAACTGAGAATAATAATTGAGAAATACAGTCCTTAGACAATGAAGTTTCGGTCAATCACTAAGCATGGAACATTTTGACATCGTGCACTTGCGATTATTGAAAGTCCATGATTATATTATTACTTGACATCGTGCACTTGCGATTATTTCGAGCTTGAATATTATTAATTTTTACTAAGAATTTTACAATGAAAGTTTTGCTCGATCACTAAGCATGGATTACATATTCATCTTATTTAATATTTTTTTGGTAAAAAAATTCTCAAATAATCATGAAAATTTTAAAGTACTTAGTTTTACTTGAGAAGTACCTAATTTGAGTTTGCAAATACTTGATTTCGTAAATGAGATACTCACAATATGCATTAAAATACTGGATATTCGAAGATGCAATCTTTCCATGGAAAATTCATTAGTATACTTATTCATATCATTTAAATAAATAAGCATAGTTCATTATTCATCATGGACTAATTGAGAGATGCAGTTATGAACATAGTTCGTAAATGAGCTTGAAGTTTGCACTTTAAGCATATCTATCGATTCTTGAATCAATGATTTATAAAATACTCATAAATATTAATTGACAATACTTTTTGATATTCATTGAATGACTTATTTGACAATTATACTTATTTGACATAATACTTATTGGTAATTATTCATTATATTTATTAGTATTTTTTATTTAAATGAGATGAATATGTCATCCAAATGCGTATTCCAAGGAAAGATAAGCACTTGGTGAGCTTACGTTGCATATTCGAATATCCAATATTCTATTACATATTATGAGTATCTCATGTACCAAATTAAAATTTGCAATCTCAAATTAGGTACTTCTCAAATAAAAACAAATACTTTAAAATTTTTATGCTTGGTTGGGAATTTGTTTTTTCTTTTACAGAAAAAATATTAAATGATATGAATATGTCATCCAAATGCTTATTCCATGGAAATATCAATACTTTGTGAACTTACGTTGTCTATTCGAAGATATAGTATTTTAATACATATTGTGAGTATCTCATTTACGAAATCAAGTATTTGCAAACTCAAATTAGTTAATTCTCAAGTAAAACTAAGTACTTTAAAATTTTCATGCTTAGTTGAGAATTTGTTTTGTTTTTTATTATTAAATGAGATGAATATGTCATTATCTTCCATAAAAATACCAACACTTGATGAACTTACGTTGCTTATTCGAATATCTAGTATTTTAATACATAGTGTGAGTATATCATTTACGAAATCAAGTATTTGCAAACTCAAATTAAAATACTTCTCATTTAGGAAGTAAAATAAAGTATTGGTAGACTCGAATTAGATATTTTTTGTACTAATTTAGGTATCACATTTTAACTTCACAAATGACACATCAAAAGTCACTCAATATTACTAAATATATTTTTTTATATCTCGAAATAATCAAAATTGAGTCTTAAAATGGTAAAATCAAGTATATGTGAAATCAAAATAGGTACTATTTGTACCAATTTTAGGTAGCACGTTTTTTATTCACAAATCTCATCATCAAAAAATATTCAATATTATCTTTAAATTATATATTTTGACATACTCAATCGAATTTGAGTATTTAAAAGGTAAAATCAAGTGTTTGTGAACTCGAATTATGTATTATTTGTATTAATTTAGGTATCACATTTTTGTTTCACGAATATCATCATTGATGTCACTTAATATTAACTTCAAATTATATTTTGGCATCCTCAATTAATTGGATATGAATATTTACGAGGTAAAATAATGTATTTATATACTCTAATTAGACACTCTTTGTACCAATTTAAGTATCACATTTTAACTTCACAAATGACACAATCAAAAGTCACTTATTATTACTTGAAACTTATGTATTTTCTTACACATTTGAAGTATTCAAATAGCCACGTCAAATATTTGGAACCCGAAAATAGGTATTTTATTGATCAAAATAAGTAATTTTTCTAATTCAACAATGAGTGAGAAACTGTGTTTTTTCAAAAATTAGATGACATGAATAAGCCATCTTAATGCATTTTCAATGAAAATACCAACTTTATTGAATTTATTGTGATAGCTCGAAGATCCAGTATTTTCTTACACATTTGGAGTATTCAAAGAGTAAAATTAAGCATTTGGAACTCCAAAATAGGTATTTTGTTGGTCAAAATAAATACTTAATCTTATTTCATGATGAGTGATGACCTATGTTTTTTTTTAAAAAAATAAAATGACAAGGATTAGTCATCCTAATGCATTTTTCATTAAAATACCAACAATGACTGAATTTACGATGAATGCTCGAAAATATATTATTTTATTATAAATTTAGAGTATTCAAAGAACGAAATCAGGTATCTGAAACCCCATAATAAGTACTTTGTATGTCAAAATAAGTATTTACTTTTATTCCATGATAATTGAGAAACAATATTTTGATAAAATTATATTTTAAATGGAGAAAAATGATATAATTTTAGTGGATAAAATAATATATTTATTTAAATAATAAAGGGTAAAAATGTAAAGTTTGCTTAATGGGTAGTTAAAACTAAATATATAGATTTTTCAGGTACCAATTTCTAGAAAATAATTGCTAAGTACTGAATTTTGATAAAAACATTGACGGATGTATTTTTGAGAAATTTACCGTTATAATAAAGGCAATAAGTGAAAGAAAAGTTAGCGGTTAATTTAAGTAATAGTTAATATAAAATATATATTTACTTAATTATTAAAGGGTGTCTTCATCATTCCTCGTGATTTGTGCCTTGGTGGGGATCTGAATGTAGCTTTAAACAACTGTTAGTTATTGATGGGAAATATAACGTAAATGTCGTCATAATATTATCACAAATATTTATATGAAATTGTTTTTCGATTTTACGATACATATCTTCAATTTGATTTAGTTCAGAAAAAAGTATTTTTTATATCAAAAATATTAATTTTTTTGTAATATAAATTGTGTGTCAACCTGTCTCACGAATATAAATCAAGTCTCACTATCTCACAAGAAACTTACCCTAATATGATTGGTTCTAATTAAAAGTTTAGTCGAGCTCCCCCTAACATGCATAGAGACACATATTTAAATATTACACATCTTGGCTTTTATAAAATAAAAAATTTCAAAATTAATTACTAAGACCAAATAGTTATTTTTTTTAAAAGGAAAACACCACTCGGTCAGGATGGAAAGATTTGGTTGAGTCTGACCCTACCGGTCAGACTAATAATAATAATAATAATAATATTATAATAATATTAATATTACTTTAGAATAAATATTTTTTAAAATGTTCAAAAAATAATTGAAATTCTTAATCAAAATTTTCATCTAATAAATGTTTTTTTTTATATTTTAAAAATATTTATTTATTCTTTAAAATTTTGATAAACAAATAATATATGATTTTTTAATATTTTTTGGATTATTTTTTTAAATAATATTTTCAATCAATCAATATATCGAAAGCAACAGTAAATAATTCAATTTGACAGCAAATTTGTTATCCTTATTTGACTATGATCTCAAATGATATAATTGATAACATTTTCTTTCCGATCAATCCATTTTAAAAATATAAAAAAATAACATTATCATTATTTAAATAAATGAAAATTTAAAACTTTAAACTGAATTAACCATGATCCTTATAAAATCTTTGGCAGAAGCTGGAGCGCAGGGGCAACTGTTTCGGGCGCACCTGCACTGCCCTTGCTTCCCAACAGTTTTGCCTCACCATATGCCACATAAAGTGGCCGCATGTCGGCCAATATCGACTGAATTTTTGCAGCCCTAAGCATAATTTCAAATTTCCAGTGTTTTTTTAAAAATTAAAAAATGGATCACAGGCAAAAGTTCTTTTCCGAATCCGAATTGTGAATGATATATGCATCAACTTCAAATAAAAAATCTCAGTGATTTAACGTGAGTTACTCTGATACCACTTGTCGAAGATAACAATTTAATAAACACAAAATCCATCCGATCATATCATCAAGAATTAAACAATAATTTTAACATGGCAACAACTCTCTTTCGGATTTCATGCTAGACAAAACCCTCAGTCTCTTGATGGATTTAATTTGACGTAAGGCATATGCGAGATGTTGGTGCGGTTCAATTAGAAAGGCGTGCTCTACTATTAGAGCTAATTTATTTGATTGAATCGTGCCAATATCATCTAGGTCTCTAAACCACCACATATATAAATTAAAGGTTGTTGGGGGATCGTATCAACCGAACTAGAATACAGGTTATTCAATCTACCCCTATTTATTTTACTCTAAAAAAAAAAAATTAGTCAATTTTTTTGTAAAATATATTCCAATAACTTTCTTAATCTGTGTGAAACACACACAAGACTGAATATACGTGACATAATGGGTATTATAAACTAGGCGTGATTATCGACTTAATACGATCGAACTAGCCAATAATATTCTAAGTCGTCAAGTAGAGTTTTGATATCCCGGGATGTCCCGGGTCATGGATAGTTCTCGGGACATGGAGCCGAGCCATTCGTGATGCTCGGGTCAGGAGGGTAGATTATTCCCGAGTCAATAAGAAGGTAATCTGAATGGAAGCCCGGATCTCTAGCTGCTCAGGACGTTGACAGTGACTTGACAGGGAGACTTTATGGGGAGGCTAGCAAAAGGCCGGGTTATTTGAACACCCGGACTTAAACTACCCGGGCCAAGAGATGCCCGGGTTCTCATGTAAATGCCCGTGAGGCGTTTTACCCGGACCACTTCGATAAACGTGCCACATTTAATTACGCCGAAAAAGTAGGTTCTGTGCGGCCGACCTATCTCTGACACCGTGCAAGTGGTTGACAAAATCAAGTAAGCTAAATGTGACTAGTATGAGATTTGAAATGTCAGAATAATAGGGTATAATCAGCCGTCCTACTATAATTAATGCTCAACACAAAGAACGAGGTCATCATTACTTCGTCTACTGTAAATACCAGGTTCCCTCTTTGCATTTATTCTCTATTCACACATTGAATTCTCTCATTTATTGTGCATTTGTTACTCATCTTCCACACCAATCTCACAATCATCACTTGGTTACATTGGTTCTTTGCTTGAATTATTCACTGACTTAAGCATCGGAGTGGTCACGTCGGACACCCCTCCGGCGCCCATTCACGTGGTTATCTTCTTGGTTGCAGATTCACATCTACCCCGGGAAGCAAGCTGTTCATCCAGACATCTTGCCTTTATTTTTCCCAACATCTTGATAGTAGATTCGGTGGAGCACCCGACCCGGCTCATTCATTTCACCCGGATCACATCATTGGCGTCGTCTGTGGGAAATTCTGAGTTATAAGGCGTTGATATGGCTCCTACTACGAGAACAAACCAAGACACATCCCGGATTCAGGAAGAGAACAACACTCGTCTCTCTGATATAGGTGGTCAGCCACCCAATGGTCCCCAGCCGACCATCCATTTAACACCCGAGGAATTGAGTAAGATTGTAGCTGATGTTGTTAAGACAGCCCTGCGAAGAAGACCTCTACTCATCATTCCAGCCACCCCGAGCAAGGAGCGTGAGAAGCCGCGGGAGGAAGAGAGAGGGGAGGAAGAGAGGGAGTCAAGTGCATGTTCTAAATCCCCCACTGTGGCAGACGAGTTAGAAGAGTTGAGGAAGAAGGTGAGAGTATTGGAGGGACAAGTTGGTTCTAAAAGCAGTACTCAAATTGCCAAGGGTTGCCCATTCTCCGATATCATTGTCCGAGAACCGTTCCTGGGTACTTCAAGTCAGCCAAAATCAAAGATTATGATGGGAGTTCTGATCCCGAGGAACATCTGGCTCGATTTGAAAACATGGCTATGTTACATTGTTATGGAGATCAAATCAAATGCAAAGTATTCCTGACCACCTTGATCGACTCAGCCCAGAGATGGTTCGAAGGGCTGGCATCCTCAGAGCATTCATTCTTTTGAAGACTTCCAAAAAATTTTCTTGCATCAGTTTAGTAGCAGCAAGAAATACAAGAAGACTGCCTTCAGTTTGTTTGAAATAAGGCAGGGCCAAGATGAAACTCTAAGAGCCTACATCAATCGATTTAATCGAGTAGCTTTGGAAGTCCCTGCATGTGCTCCAGAGACAAAAGTTACAGCTTTTATGCAAGGATTGTGGGAGGGAGATTTCTTTCGATCCCTTACCAAAAAACTGCCCGGGAACTTTGAAGATCTTTTGTCCCGGGCGGAGAAATACATCAACATGGAAGAGGCGCAGAACCAAAAAAGAGAAGCCTTGAAAAGAGCCAGAGGAGACCGGGTTGTCAGACCCGATGAGAGAGCTCACAAGAAAAGTGGTCCATGGCATTTCTCTCACGTCCCTTTAAGAATTGCTCGGGATCGGGAAGTTCAAGAATGTAGCTCGGATATGATTCCTCGTCCAAATCCAGCAGCACCACCATCAAGATCAGAAAAGAAAAGGTTCTGCACCCTTCACAAAGAATGTTCTCACAATACCAATGAGTGCCGAACACTAAGGAAGGAGTCTGGTAGGCGTCCTGTGCCAAAATCTCATCCCCCCTGAGATAGGTCTAGACAACCATCCTTGGTTGTCTCGACGTCCAGACCTAATACTCCCCGCAAATCAGCAGTTATCCCGAGTGGAAGTAGGAGGGAGGAGGGAATTTCCCGGGAAGAAAGAAGCAGACAAACCGAAAGGAAGGACCCTTCCCCTAGCCGAGGAGTAATAAAAATGATTTCAGGAGGATCTACAGATGGTGATTCCAACCGGGCTCGAAAAGTAAGAAGCATGAGGGAGTGCTTAGAAATTGATGGGAGGGGGAGGAACGAGCCAGTTATAAGCTTCGGACCAGAAGACCTCAGGGGAGTTAGTCTACCCCATAACGATGCTCTCGTTATTCAAGCCTGAGTGGCTAATTACGACGTGTTGAGACTATTCGTTGACAATGGCAACTCTGTCAATGTCATCTTCAAGGAAGCATTGGTTCAGATGGATTTACACGAGTATCAATTAGAGGCGGTTGAAACTGCCCTTTTTGGCTTCGCTGGTCATGCCGTATACCCTGAAGGGGAAGTAACCTTGCCACTGACCCTGGGAACTGGGGATTTGAGGAAGACAGTCATGACAATCTTTACAGTGGTGGATGCCCCGTCCTCGTACAACATCATCTTAGGGAGACCGGCTATGAATGAGATGAGAGCCGTGGCCTCCACTTATCATCAAAAAATTAAATTTCCAGTACGAGGGCAAGTCAGGGAAGTCAAGAGAGACCAGCCCTCTTCCCGGAAATGTTATGGGGAGACTGTCCGAGTGGATCAAAAGAGGGCGAGAAGGGAGAAGAAGGGGAAGAAGGGGAGTCAAGATGAGGTGACCAGAGAAAGGGAAGTACATTTTGTTGCAGAGGAAGAGCAAGAGGCAGTGGAGATTGAGCCCGGGAAGCACATCCGGGTGGCCCGAGACATAAACGCGTCCACCCAGGTAAATCTCTTGAATTGTTTAAAAACTAACATTAGTGTTTTCGCTTGGTCCCAACAGGAACTGACCGGGATCTCGCCGAAGGTGGCAAAGCACAAATTAAATATCCTCCCAGGATCCCGGCCCGTGAAACAAAAGAAGAGGCATTTTGTCCCGGAGAAAGATAAAGTTATTGAAGAGCAGGTGGGAGAGCTATTGCAGGCCGGCCACGTTTGGGAGGTCCAATTCCCTACGTGGCTCTCAAATGTGGTACTTGTTTCTAAAGCTACTGGAAAATGGAGGATGTGTGTGGATTTCCGGGACCTGAATAAAGCCTGCCCCAAAGACTGTTATCCACTTTCCCGGATTGATCAACTGGTGGATTCAACCTCCGGGTGCGAGTTATTAAGCTTTCTGGACGTTTATCAGGGGTACCACCAAATCCCCTTGGCTCTTGAAGATCAAGATAAAGCCAGTTTTATCACTTCCGGGGGCACTTTCTGCTACGTAGTTATGCCCTTTGGATTGAAGAATGATGGGGCCACGTATCAACGCTTGATGAATCACGTTTTTCAAAAGCAGATAGGCAGGAACGTTGAAGTGTATGTGGATGATATCCTGATCAAGACCCGGGAAGTCTCCTGCTTCATTGATGATCTGGCCGAGACCTTCACCACCTTGAAACAGTATGGGATAAATCTCAACCCGGCTAAATGTGTATTTGGGGTAAGAAGTGGGAAGTTTTTGGGTTTCTTGGTGACTGATCGGGGAATTGAAGTAAATCCAGAGAAGATCAAAGCAATAATGGACATGCCTTCCCCTCAATCTGTCAGGGATGTACAAAAATTGACCGGGAGAATTGTGGCCCTATCTCGTTTTATCTCTCGGTCTGCCCATAGAAGCTATCCATTCTTTCAAGTTTTGAGAAAAGCACAAAAATTCGGCTGTGATGAAAAATGTGAACTATCTTTCCAAGATTTGAAGAAGTATTTGGCCGAGTTACCTGTTTTGGTAAAACCAGAGCCCGGGGAAAAATTGTGGATTTATTTATCCGCTACTGAGCATGCCATTAGTTCCGTAGTTGTCAGGGAAGAGGCGGCCGACCAGAAGCCAGTATATTATCTCAGTCATGCCCTTCAAGGGGCAGAATTGAAATACAGAGAAGTAGGAAAAATAGCCCTGGCTCTGGTGATGACTGCCCGGAAGCTGAGGCCTTATTTCCTCTCACATCTAATTGTGGTTCTCACCAATTCTCCACTCGGGATAATCATGACACACGCTGAAGTCTCGGAAAGAATGGTCAAATGGACAGTAGAGCTCGGGGAATATGACATTGAATATAAACCTTGAGCTGCTATAAAGGCTCAGGCTTTAACGAATTTCTTGATAAAAATGATTCAACCGGAAAAATAGGAAGTATGGAGAGTCTTCGTCGATGGGGCATTAAATTTGTCGGGGTGTGGGGTTGGGATGGTTTTAATTGCTCCGTCTGGAGAAAAAATCAAGTTGGATCTAAGAATCGATTCTACGGTCACCAACAACGAAGCTGAGTATGAAGCCGTTCTGGCAGGGTTGCAAGCTGCCCGGGAAGTTGGTGCCTCCCGAGTCATTATTTATTCTGATTCTCAACTGGTCACCCAACAAATAAAAGGGAAGTATGAGGCCAAGAATGAAAAAATGCTCAAATATCTAGGGCTCATCACAGCCCGGGCAGCATCTCTAACCAACTGGAGCAATTGAACAAATTCCTAGAGAAGAGAATGAGGAGGCTGATACCTTAGCCAAATTGGATGCCTCTATGTCAGACACAAGCACCCGGGAATTCATGTGTTTTACCTGGTTAGTACTTTCTGTTTATGAGGAAGTACCGCCGACTCGGACAAGTTCGTGGATGGCTCCTCTAATTGAGTATATGATCCATGACAAGCTCCCGGAAGATAAAGCTCAAGCCCTGAAAGTCAAAAAACAAGCACCCAGGTTTGTCCTTTTAAATGATGCTTTGTACATGCGATCATATCAGGGACCTTTGCTCAAATGCTTATCAGAGGATGAAGTAGAATATGTCCTCCGAGAAATACACGAAGGGTGCTGTGGTGAACATCTCGGTGGAACTTCCCTGTCTCGAAAAGCTATATTAGCCGGATTCTGGTGGCCTCTGATGAATCAAGATGATGCCCGACTTGTTCAGAAATGCAAGGGTTGCCAGCATCATTCTAATTTTCATCATCGCCCAGCTGCTGGCATGCAGCCCATCTCAGCATTTTGTTCCTTTGATCAATGGGGATCGGATATAGTGGGCCCATTTCCAATAGCCCGGGCCCAAAAAAAATTCCTTCTTGTGGCTGTAGATTATTTCTCTAAATGGGTGGAGGCCGAGCCATTAGCCAAAATTACTGAGGAAGAGGTCATGAGATTTCTCTGGAAAAATATTGTTTGCAATTTGGCATCCCCAGAAGATTGATTTCAGATAATGGGAGGCAATTCCAGGGAAAGAAAATCACATCTTGGTGTCAAGAAATGAAGATCACTCAATCTTTCACCTCTGTAGCCTACCCACAAGCCAATGGCCAAACTGAGGTAACCAACAAGATCATTGTGCAAGCAATTAAAGCCCGACTTCATGGGAAATGAAAAGACTGGGTGGAGGAGTTACCGAGTATATTGTGGGCATATCGGACTATACCCCGAACAACTACCCGGGAAACTCCATACAGCTTAGTCTATGGTTCAGAAGCAGTCTTACCTGTGGAGATCGGACAGTCTTCCACTCGGATAGAATCTTATCCAAGCAACAATGATCAGACCAGGGCCATTGAGATTGATTTGGTTAAAGAAAAAAGAGACCGGGCAGCCATTCGAATGGAAGCTTATCGCAGCCGGGTAATGAAATCCTATAACAAGCATGTTCGATCACGAGATTTCCAGGTTGGAGACTTGGTCATGAAAAAGGTGAAGCCAGTGGGTGATGTGGGGAAATTAGAAGCACGATGGGAAGGACCCTTCAAAGTAATTCAGAAAATTAGCTCGGGGGCGGCTTATTATCTAGAAGACTCTCAGGGACATGCCCTTAAAAGACCCTGGAATGCATTTCATTTGAAGAAATATTATGTTTGAAGCTTTAGTATATGTTGCTTATACATCAAATAAAGAAATTGTTCAAAGAAGTGTCTATTGAGTCCAAGGACCCGTACCCTGGCCCGGTGACCCGCACCCCGGTTATCTACTAAGCCCAACAATTCGTACCCTGGCCCAGGGACCCGCACCCTGGTTACCTACTAAGTCCAGGGACCTGTATCCTGGCCCAGGGACCCACACCCCGGTTATCTACTAAGCCCAGAGATCCGTACCCTGGCCCGAGGACCCGCACCCTGTTTACCTACTAAGTCCAAGGACCCGTACCCTGGCCCGAAGACCCGTACCCTGGTTATCTACTAAGTACAGGGATCCGTACCCTGGCCCGGAGACCCGCACCCCGGTTACCTACTAAGTCCAGGGACCCGTACCCTAGCCCGGGGACCCGCACCCCGGTTATCTACTAAGTCCAGGGACCCGCACCCTGGTCTGGGGAACCGCACCCCAGTCACCTCCTAAGTCCAGGGACACACACCCTGCTTACATCAAGACCGATTGTCTATTAAACCCGAAAGGCTTATGCTCCGATTATTAATATGTTTGGTGAAGGTTGGTTAAAGTCTACAAGGATATTTAATGTACAGCTTTGCAACACTTAGAAATATTAAACGCGAGAAATATGAAAGCAAAATATTTTCATTAATACTGGGAAAATTTACAAGGTGAAATAATAATAAATAAATCCTAATCTACTTTGGGGGCCTCCTCATCCTCCTCCTCTTCTTCCGGGAGGGTAGCTGCAGCTTTTTCCAAATCAGGGAAGTCTTCCTGATCGGAGGGAACCAGGCCTGCCTCCTGGAATTGCTCGAGACATTTATTGAAGCCCAGGGTCAAAATAGACGAAGGACTTATCAGCCACCATCCTTTTGAAATCCCGGGACTTCAGGAATTTCGGCATGTTCTCCTTCCGGGAAATATTTGCCTGTTCCAGAGCAGCAGTTGCTTCCTCAGCTTGGGCCCGAGCAGATTTTGCTTCCTCCTCAGCCACCTGTACTTTCAACTTGGCAGCTGCAGAGTGGTCATACAGGGCTTTCCGGGCCTAGGCTAATTCTGCCTGGACCAGGTCCACTTGCTGTTTCCAGCTAGCTTTCTCCCGGGCCAGGACATGTTCATGAATCTCCCGCACCCTGATTAATTCTCCCTGAAGTTTGTTGTGCATCTCCCGGGAGGAGGAGGCTTGTTGATTGGCCTTCTTTGCTGCCAGAGCCACCTGTTCATATGCAGATATGAGCATCTGCAAGCCCTGTGAATCAAAGAAAGGGTAAGATTGATGATAACGATAAAGTCGACAAGAGAGGGTCAGATTGATAATAACTTACAGAAAATGACCGGTAGACACCCTCATACAACTTTGTATTGGGGGTGAAGACCTTTGAGATGATCCACCTCTTCAGGACGGAGTAAGCCCCACACCATCTTGGTCAGGTCTGTACTTACATCATCGCCAAAGAGATTGGGCAGATCTAAGTGCACCCCACCCTGCTGGAAGGGATTGGCAGACGACCCGGGATGGGGATGAGATCGTGTTGTCATCTCAGGTCCCTCCTCCATGTTGAGGACCTCAATAACCGGCTCCATCACCACCTTCTTCTTGCGATGATTCAGAGGCGCCAAGTCCTCCTCAGCGACTGGGGAAGCGTCCTCCTCCCGAGTGGAAGTCACCTCTTCTCAGACTTCAGCCTCTGCCCTGATCCGACTTTCCTCTTGTTCCCGGGCCTCTGCCTCTGCCCGGGCTTGGCGTTCTTCCTGCTCTTGAACTTCCCGGGCTCTCTTCTCTGCCCAGGGCCTTTTTCTGCTCGGCTTTCTTCTTGGTCCGCTGCCTCGAGCAAACTCGTCCTGATCATCTCTTCTTTGGCTGCATCAAAGGAAAGTCAGAAACATAAAACAGAAGAGAAGTTCAAAAGCTAAGGAAAATAATTTACCGGCCTGTGACCCAGCCTGGCTAAATTCGTCAATCATTTGGTCCACAGGGTCTTTAAGCCGGGGCCTGATCCCATAATTCACCAGATTATCCCCCCCAATTAGCACCGAGAATAGGAAAGATTGGCCCTCAATTGCGTCCCAGGCCTGGATAAAAGGGGGAAGGAGTTTGTAGTCTCGGGGAAGCTCGGGTTGATCGGGAAGGGAGGATAGAAAACCCGTGTCACACGATGGGAGACTTGGGAGTTGTAAGAAGAAAAATTTGTTTTTCCATACCTTCATAGAGGAAGGGATGTCTGTCAAAAAGCGATATTTCATACGGGCCATGAAAGAAAAGACCACTTCATTAAAGCGACATGAATTAAAAAAGTGGAAGATAGAAGAATTAATTAATAAGTTTTTCATGCGGAATAAAATGTAAGTGGATGCCATAATTCGAAAGGCATTTGGGTAGAGATGGTTAATAGGGAGCCCAAAGAATCGGGCAACCCCTTCGAAGAAATGGTGGATGGGGAATCGAAGCCCGCTCTTGAGCTGTTCCATAAAGAAGGTTTGAAAGCCCGGGGGAGGGGTGTCCGGGTGATCGCTGGGCTTATGAATCAAAATTTTGTAAGAAGAGGGGATCGCTCCCAAGGACCTAATTTCCTTCGAAATCCCAGGGCGGAGGTTGGAAGTCACAGTGGAAAACCACAGTGGCCCCGCAGTTTTCTCCTTCCCCTTACCCTGGGGACAGTAGGTCGGGAGGAAGATGCTTTGGGTTGTGTGTGAGAGAGGAGTCGGGAGAAAGGGATGGGGATACCTATTGGGATGTGAACAGAGGTTTCAGAAGGGGTCGGGGAGTTATCCTCCGACCGGCCCCTGACATTCTTACCGGATGTGGATGAGGTAGAGTTGGACATGGCTAGGAAGGAGTAGAAAATAAGGAAGAAGAAACTTGCTGGAGAGATAAATGGTGACTGATAACTGATAAACGTAGAGGTTTTCGGAAACACGATTGGTACGCCAGAAAGCTTGAGAGAAATTTGGCAGAGCTTCGCTACACGGTTGAATTTGCAAATGATTTTTCGAAAATCACTAATTTACTATATATAGGGGGAAGAGACTAATCTGAGCCGTTAATCACGAAACTAATGAACGGACGAGATCGACATAGGAAATTGCGCGGGATATTTGAAAAGACAAGCTCGGAGCTCGAGGCGTCATGATGATTTATCTTCTCGAAATACGAAAAGTTTCTGACAGATTTTAGTGCTAGGGCTTACGTCAGCATTGATAGGGTGACATCATCCCTATCGTCTCGGGGAGGCTAAACGACAAATGTTTCTCCTGACCGAGCACATAAGACTGATCGGGACAGCGAGTATGACTCTAGCCCGACTATTTAAGGAGGGAGTGATGATATTCCGGGATGTGCCGGGATGTCCCGGGACAAACTGGGACATGGAGCCGAGCCATTCGTGATGCCCGGGTCAGGAGGGTAGATTATTCCTGGGTCAATAAGAAGGTAATCTGAATGGAAGCCCGGATCTCTAGCTGCTCAGGACGTTGACAGTGACTTGACAGGGAGACTTTATGGGGAGGCTAGCAAAAGGCCGGGTTATTGGAACACCCGGACTTAAACTACCCGGGTCAGGAGATGCCCGGGCTCTCATGTAAATGCCCGTGAGGCGTTTTACCCGGACCACTTCGATAAACGTGCCACATTTAATTACGCCGACAAAGTATGTAGTGCCCAAATTTAGTACATGTATACCCATGCATTAATTAAATTGTTAAATATTTTATTTAAGTTTAAAATGATTTTAGTGATGCATGATTTATTTAAATTGCATTATTTTAATATTTATGTGATGCACGTTAAAATGTTTTTCAAGTTTCATGTTCCATGCGATTATTCGAGGCGGGATCGAGGAAAAGAGACCGATGATGATTTTGGCGATTTTAAACGTGGTATTTTATTTTAAGTTAGAGATGGGGCATTTTAACTCATTTATTAAGTTTTTAGCATTTTAAAGCCTAATTTAATTATTAGGTGAATTTTAGAATTTTAAAAATTTTAAAAGACTAGCACATGTACATTTTATTTTAAATTAGATATTTTTGTTAAAGTTAAGGGAGAGTTAGTATTTTAAAATTAGTACTAATTAATAATTAAGCAAACTCTCCCTAATTTACTAATCACACGCACACACACACATTTTACACACTAAATAACGCAAAACACACACACATTCTTCAATTCAGATTTTCATCATTCTTGGAGAGGAAACCTAGGGTTCTTCCTCCTACAGCAGTCGCCCCATCCCCCTTTATCATTCCAGCAATTTTCGTGAATCTTATTGCAAGATTTTAGCGCCGCGTTCGTTCCGGATCAATCCTCACGCCAGCTCCGCTTCGGTATCGTCGTTACGGTATTTCAAATCATCAAAAGGCACGTACATTCTGTTATTGCTGCATCGATCTCGTCATATTACGCGTGTGTTGTTATTTAGGTGTAAAAATACATGTGTGATGCGTAGAAGTTTGAGCAATTATGTTTAGAACGCTTTTGAAACCATTTTAGATCTAAATTTTTGATTTTTTATGTCTTTTAAATGGTGCGATTTTTCGGTCGCGTTTTTGAGAAAACTTTCAACACAAAAATTGTAGAACTTTTCGATACCTTCGATTTGACAGCAAATTCAAAATTTTTGGATGAAAATTGAGTGAGTTATGACGTTTTTTGTGAGACTGCTCAAACTTCGTTTTTCAGAAAATTATATATTGATGTGATCTCGAGATCTTATTGTTGCAGGCTTCGTTGGGAATCGACGAGTGATAGTTGCTGCGTCTAGGTATGCTTAATATGATGTTGGGTTGTTATTGGATATGTCGTTCAGGTGTCGATAGGCACTCGAATACACTAGAAGTCGTAGGAATCGATTTGGTGTCAATTGCCACGTTTTTGAATTGCATGTGTCGTAGGGCGGACGTCAGTTGCTTTGGGTGCTCGTACGAATTTGGTTTGATGTTATGGCTTGCTAGGATGAGTCTCGGGGTGTCGGTTCATGGTCCGTACAAACGAGTCTAGAATGATAAGCATGGCAGGTACATGATTTTCGTGAGTTCGCGTCCAACGAGAGAACACGGACCCAAACACGGACCCTGGCACGGGGTCCGTGTCTTTGTTTCTTCTTGACTGTCCTTTTTGCGAGAGTACACGGACCCCCACACGGACCAAGGCACGGGGTCCGTGCCTTTGTTTTTTTTCGCTGTCAAATTTGCAAACCTACCCGGACCCCTACACGGACCCTAGCAAGGGGTCCGTGTCCTTCAATCTTTTCGGTAGGTCCTTTAGCGAACCTACACGGACCCTTAGCCGGACCTGGGCACGGGGTCCGTGTAGTACCTGTTTTGGGAAAATTTTATTGTGTCTTGGAGTTTCACGTCTTGGGTTAGCACGAGGTTTTAAATGAGGTCAATTCCCGGGTGCTTTAGAATGTCTTTAAGTTATTTATTGAATTCGAGGTGAGCACGAATACCTACGTCTAAGTTATGCAAGTTAAGTATGAGAATTCATGATTAGTATGTGCAGCAGCGGTCCCTCGCGAGATCCAACGAATCCCTCAACGCCAAGTAAGTATGTTCGACGTGCAAAAGAAAATATTTCAAGTTTTTTAGGTATGCTAAATGTCTTGTGACCAAATTATGAATGGGTTTGGAAGTCGGTGAACGTGGCCGAGGACCTCTCCACCCCGTTAAAGCATGAACGGGTTTAGATCAGGATTGGAAAGCGTTAAAGCATGAACGGGGACCAATCCACCCGTTAAAGCATGAACGGGGATCTCATGTATGTGGCAGTGGGTTCGCCCCTGTCATCCCAGTACTGTGGTTTAGTCTGATCAGGCGAATTATGTTATGGGTCACTTGCTTTGAAACATCCTCTACGCAAAATGTTGAAGCCATGTATGTTTAAGTATGTTCAAGTATGCAAGCATGTTTAAGAAAAGTTTATGGCACGTCTAAGCATGTATGTACGTATGTTCAAGTTTTATCTTGCAAGTTCAAGTTAAAGTATGTATGCCTACTTTAAAGTTGCATGTGATCTTATTATGTAGTACTTGTTACTTATAGTTTATACGTGTTGAGTCTTTAGACTTACTAGACTTGATCGATGCAGGTGAGGATGTTTATGAGGAGATAGGAGGTGGGGACCAAGGAGCAGGCTTGGACTGAGCGGGAGGCTAAACCCGAGGACCGCCCACGTTTTGAAATTTTTATGAAATGATCAAAAACTCTGATTTTATGTCTTGATTTATGATGCTTTGAACAAGTATTTTCTATAGCAAATTTTGTACCTGATCAATTTGAACGGGTATTTTATGTTTAAGAAAATTTTAAATTTTTTTCCGCAAATTTTTAGTAGTAAAAGTAAGGTACGTTACAAAGTAGATTGTGTGCGACCGACCTATCTCTGACACCAGTGCAAGTAGTTGACAAAATCAAGTAGGCTGGATGTGACTAGTATGATATTTGACATGTCAGAATAATAGGGTATAATCAGCCGCTCTACCATAATTAATGCTCAACACAAAGAACGAGGTCATCATTACATCCTCTACTATAAATATCAGGTTCTCTCTTTGCATTTATTCTCTATTCACACATTGAATGCTCTCATTTATTGTGCATTTGTTACTCATCTTCCACACTAATCTTACATCCATCACTTGGTTACATTGGTTCTTTACTTGAGTTATTTACTGACTTAAGCATCGGAGTGGTCACGCCGGACACTTCTCCGGCGCCCATTCACGTGGTTATCTTCTTGGTTGCAGATTCACATCTACCCCGGGAAGCAAGCTGTTCATCCAGACGTCTTGCCTTTATTTTTCCCAACATCTTGATAGTAGATTCGGTGGAGCACCCGATCCGGCTCATTCATTTCACCCGGATCACATCAAGTTCATAATGTAATAATAAAGATTGTATAGTTAATTAAATCTGAATGAAATTATCCAATAAATGATCGACGTGGTTTATTAAACTTATGATCTAAATTAATTTTGTGGATTAAAAGGGAGACGAAGGCAAAAGCTGGTACGTGTTTCGGCAGCTTATAGAGGAATGGGCCTCTAGCTAATTGGGTTTGATTCTTTTGTATACAAATCAAAACTAGCTTAATATAAAATTATAAAAATACATTTAAGAATTTATTTCTTGTCGGAATTAGGTGTGGGAGTGGGGTTATTATATCATTTCAGCCATCAATCGTTAATTTATTTTATTTGGATTTGTATTGACATTTTTGGAAGAAAAATTAAATTAATATTATACTAAGAGAAATATTTCGTGGCCGAAAATGTCAATTCAAAATTGGATAAATTAATTTGGTCAATCAATGGCTCAATCGATCGTAAGCATATATTATTATATATTGTGACAAGTGAATCAGTGTATCAATTCTTTAAATTTTTGTGAATCTCGATGCACTTAACTGTAGTTGAATCGCTAAAAAAAAAAAAAAAAAAAAAAAACTGTAGTTGAATCGCTGAATTTAAGTGATCTTAGAATTTCATTTCGTGCACAAATATTCTTCTTATTGATAATAAATAATAATTTCAAAAATAAATAAATAATAGATTAAAGTCGATAAAGTTATATTCGTATTACAAATAAAAGTAATAAATATATACGTATAGTTATAATAATAAACAATTCGTACTATTACATATTCCCCCTACTGATAATTCTGCTTTAATTGAGAGAATTTCTTTTTTCGTTTTTTAAAAAAAAATTCAAGATTCAATATTTCATTTTTCTTTTTTTCTTTTTTTATATGAACACATATCATATATGGTAAATAAAGAAAATATAAAATACACTTTTTATTGTGAATATAGGTAAGATTGACACATCTCATAGATAAAGATTCGTGAGACCGTCTCACAAGATACATACTCGATTTTTTTTTGAAAAAACTAATATACAATGGATTACTTACTTGGGTAGAAATGGAATATTATTATTATTTTTTTATTTGGGCTTCTTGTAGAATTTTAAATTTTTACAACAAAAAAATCTTTATTTGATTTCCGTCAGAAACAGGGATTTTCAATTGAATTAATATCTTTTCAAAAGATAACCAAGATATAAAAAAGAATAAGTATGTTATATTGTTATGAGACGGTCTCATATATCTATATTTGTGAGACAAGCTGACTCGGTTCATATTTACAACAAAAATTAATATTTTTGATATAAAAATTAATAATTTTTCATGAGTCAAGTCGAATTAGAGATTCGACTCACAAAACTTATCGATAAAGTTCTTGTGATTAAAAACTAGGGTGAAACGCCCTTCCCAAACAGGACAGTTACATTCTCAAATACAATCTCTATCTCAAACAATTTTTTTCTTTCTTTTTAGAAGCGGAAATCTACGAGGGGATTATAAATAATGGAGGTCCGGACAGGTGTGTCGGTGCATTGCTGGCTTGTATATTTTTTTATTTATTTTTATTTTATGCTGGCTTGTATGGTTAAAGACAAGTAATAATAAATTTTGATGTAGAATTTTTACAACTCTCATGATTTAAGTCAAAATAATAATAATTTTTTGGCAAAAAATCGTATTTTATGAGATGAATTTCTTATTTGGGTCATCCATAAAAAATATTATTTTTTATGTTAATAGTATTACTTTTTATTGTGAATATCGGTAGGATTGACCCATCTCACATATAAAGATTCGTGAGATCGTCTCACAAAAAGCCGTAATCTAAATTTCAACTTTGATAAAAGATTAAACCATCCCTTTCCGATGTTGTCATTGATTTACTTGATATGTTATCAGTTTATTTATATTATAAATAAATGGATGACAGCTTCTAACCAACCACCATCGGATGTCCTCTTGATGGACAATTCTTTTTTCTTTTCCTTTTTTTTCTTTTTTTATAGGCAACTCTACGTGTAAGTGTTGTGTAGCGGTAAAACATGATGAGTTTAATTTGAGACTGAGTTCGAATTTCAATCGCATTTTGCAAGATAGATTTACTGTTGGAAAACATTATGTATATAAAAGATTTTACGCATTTGTTCCACACTACCTATCTTTTGAAACATGTATTGCCATTATTATGTTCGTAAATCAAATATTGCATTTACTGTTCAACGAGTCAAGAGTTGCATATTTTTGTAGAAATAAAGGAACTGAATCCATGAAAATGAAATTTATATTTCGAATGAAACTTTTACGAGATAAAACATGAGAAACTTGATTTTTGTCCTCCTACAATGCTGGATATGATCTCGTGGAAAAGGAGCTCAACATCGTCAATTATGTTATTCTTTCTATGGATGTTTTGCATATCCACGTTTCTTTCTTATACTATTTCTCGAACCAAGTGAAAATGAACTCCAATTTGTTTAGTCATGGAATGAAAGACCGAATTTTTGACGATGTGCAAGGTACTTTAATTTGACTGTCACAAAACAAATGAATTTTTTCTTATTTGCGCCTGAACTCTTCCAACAACCTTTAAATTCATATTGTATCCTTGTAAGCTTGAGTAGTTGTCATATCTTCTGCGTTCGTTGTAGATAACTTCGAGATTGTTTGTAGTTTTGAAACTCAGCTCAATGCTCTCCCTGCAAGTAAAAACACACAACTTTTAGTAGATTTTCTCTTATTAGAACCACCTACATATTGTGAATCAACACAGCCCCTGAGCATAAAATCTTATCCTCCAAAACATAATGTACCATTTGAGGTACTCCAATGTAATGTCTGAAAAATCATTCTACGTAAAGCGCATGCATGCAAAATTATTTTAATTGCTCAATTGTTTTCATGAAATTAAAGATTTTACCAGAAAAATTCGATATTAGGCAGGGGAAAGGAGAACGGGGATGACTAAGACAAGAATAATTATTTTTCATTAATTAATGCCAAGGCTTCCTAATATGATTTAAAAATGATTTTTATGATATATGATTCATGATGATGATTAAAGCTATTTTTAAAAGATTTATTTATGCTTAAAATTTATTTTAAAATGATTTTACGGTTTATGATTTAATTATGCTTAAATGATTTTTAATGGTTCATTTATGATTAAAAGATTATTTTAAATAAAAGTATGATTTTTAATGCATGTCATTGTATATATAGTATTTGCTATCCATGTTTAGAACGTGCTGAGTCTTTAGACTCACTAGGTTTGTATGATGCAGGATTTGATGATTTTATGGGAGGCGATGACGATTGAATGGATCGAGTACAGCAGTACACACCCGAGAGCTTTTATGTTTCCGCACTAGCTTATTAGATTAAGGATTTAAAGATTATGTTAATGATTTTTATTAGAGATATTTTATGCTTTATTTTTATTGTTAGTGATATTTTCAAAGGTCGATTTAAGAATTTTTGTTAGTCGACGATTTAAGATTTTTATTTTATGCATTTGAGATTTAAATTGTTAATTTATTATGATTCATGATTATGTTAAATTATTTTATTAGAATTTATGATTTAAGATTTAAAAAAAATATAGGCCATTTCAGTTGGTATCAGAGCCGAGGTTTTCCCAAAGAGTTGTGTAATGTCACTTCGAGAAGCTCAAGAAGTCACGCCTCAAATATGTGAGTTTTTATTGCTTTATGTTTTATATGCTTAAAATTCTTTTAAATGCTATATGCATGATATAAATGTTAGTTGCATGCTGCATTCAAATGATTAATGCATGTTGGGTAGTGGACAATGAAGAACTTAGAAAAAATAGGTTGCATGCACTACTTGAGCTGGATTTAAGAATTGACTTTGGGAAATTTTGGGTTAGAATTGCAATTTTCAAGATTTTGAGGACCGAATTGAAGAGTAAGATTTAAGTTAGAGGTTAAGTTTGATATGGGTAAGGGAATATGAACTTTACAATTATCAAGTCAAGGAAAATTTCGAGGACGAAATTCTATTTAAGGGGAGAGAATTGTAACGTCCGAAAAATCAATCTACGCAAACCGCATGCATGCAAAATTATTTTAATTGCTCAATTGTTTTATTTAATTGATTTTAAATGCTGGGATGATATTTATTATATGACTAAATGTATGATTGCATGATTAAATGATTATGTGACATGTTTTCATGAAATTAATGATTTTACCCGAAAAATTCGATAATAGGCAGGGGAAAAGAGATCGGGGACGATCAAGACAAGAATAATTATTTTTCATTGATTAATGCCAAAGCTTCCTAATATGATTTAAAAATGATTTTTATGATATATGATTCATGATGATGATTAAAGCTATTTTTAAATTATTTTTAAAAGATTTATTATGCTTAAAAGTTATTTTAAAATGATTTTACGATTTATGATTTAATTATGCTTAAATGGTTTTTAATGGTTCTTTTATGATTAAAAGATTATTTTAAATAAAAGTATGATTTTAATGCATGTCATTGTATATATAGTATTTGATATCTATGTTTAGAACGTGCTGAGTCTTTAGATGACAATTGAGTGGATCGAGTGCAGCAGTACACACCCGATGACCTTTATGTTTCCGCACTAGCTTATTAGTTTAAGAATTTAAAGATTATGTTAATGATTTTTATTAGAGATATTTTATGCTTTATTTTTATTTTTAGTGATCTTTTCAAAGGTCGATTTAGGAAATTTGGTTAGTCGATGATTTATGATTTTGTTTTATGCACTTGAGATTTAAAATTTTAATTTATTATGATTCATGATTATTTTAAATTAGTTTATTAGAATTTATGATTTAAGATTAAAAAAAATAGAGGTCGTTTCATCTAATATATCTAAGGATCATTTTAATCGCACTCCAGTGCTCCTTTCCAGGATTCTCCATGTATCGACTAACTGTTCTCACTGCTTGTGAAATGTATGATTTTTTAGAAATCATGGCGAGCATCAAACTTCGCACTACTAATGTATATTGTACTCGATGCATCTCTGTTCTCTCAGCTTCATTGCTAGGACACATATCAAAGAATAATTTGAAGTTAACAGGAAAAAGGGTCGAGATTAGCTTATTATCTTGTATGTTGAATTGTTGCAAGAATATCTTTGAATAATTTTTTGGAAAAGTCAAATCTTTCTGTTACTTATTTCTCGGTGAACTTACATCCCTATAATCTTGTTTGTTAATCATAAGTCCTTCATATCAAATTTTCTAGCCAACTATGCCTTCAATTTTTGGACCTGATATTTTTTTAGGCCTCCTACCAACATGTCATCCACATCAAAATGATATAATCATCACCAGACTTCTTGAAAAATGTACAAGGGTGTGCACTTAATCTGTTGCATCCAAGACTCATAATATAGAAATAAAATCTCATGTACCAACACCTCGACACATATTTGAGACAGTACATAGATTTTTTCAACTTGCAAACCAAGTTCTCTTTGTCTTTTTTTGCTAAATCTTCTGGTTAGAGCATATAGATTTCTTCTTCACGATCTCTATGAAGAAACATCATTTTCACTTCTAGATGTAGGCCAACACCACATATAATGCCAACATTATTCTAACTGTTTTAAGTCGAACCACGGGATAAAATAACTCATTGAAGTCAATATCTTCTTTCTTAGATTATATTTTACCACCAATCTAGCACGATACCGTTCCACTTTGTTATT
This sequence comes from Primulina tabacum, assembly GCF_025594145.1. Classification (NCBI taxonomy): domain Eukaryota; kingdom Viridiplantae; phylum Streptophyta; class Magnoliopsida; order Lamiales; family Gesneriaceae; genus Primulina; species Primulina tabacum. Next base: position 46,635,294 of record NC_134551.1, read on the forward strand.
TCTATTACGCTTGATCTTATAGACACATCTGTTACCAATGGTTTCTTTCATCGTGATAGTGTAACAAAATCTCAAGTATTATTCATGTATAATGCCTCTCATTCTTCCCACATCGCTATAATCCACATGGATACATTCGAACTTTGAGTAACCTCGTGGAAAACCGATGTCTCATCATCCTTTATTAATAGACAATATGTAATATTGCTTTCAATGACATAATCTAAAAGCCAATATGTGGTCTTTTATTTCGAGTTGACTGCATCACTTTGGAAACTTCAGACTCAACATGTTCTTGTTCTTTGTGCTCAGGTACTGCTTCACAAGATGATCTTTGTCGTCTAATTTCCACATGAATTATAGTGGTTTATAAAGTCCGTGTGCTTTGTCTCCATTTACTTTATACTTCTCGAATATATCTCTGCTGATGACAGGCTTGTGGACAGTAGGATTTCACAAGCGAAACCCCTTTACTCCATCAGTATAACCCAAGAAGATGCACTTTCTGGATTTTGAATCCAACTTCAATCTTTCTTGATCATTGTACATAACATTAACACAAATTTCAAATATATGTAAATGAGAATAATCGGTCAAAAATATTAGAAAAATTTGCAAAAGAGTATATAGAATCTGCATGCTCTCAATATCTATTTTAATTGGAAAAGTACCAAAAAGAATGACATTTTCTGAAGTTTGATATGTGTATTAAGACATTAATTAAATATCACAATTTATGAAATTAAAAATAAAATAAAGTATCATATTAATGTGTGTGTAATATTTGTCGTCCATTCAGCTAAAATAATGAAATAAAATTATTTTTATTTTCAATATCAATCTTTAGATCAGAAAATTGAAAAGTCACATAAATAAATAAATAAATAAAACATTAATGAAGTAATGGTGAGTGAAATTGTAACTAAGTAAATTAACAATTCAAATTCATATCTCACCTAAATAAATAAAACATTAATGAAGTAATGGTGAGTGAAATGATAACTAAATAAATTCATAATTCAAACTCACATGATAGTAGAGTCACCTAAATAAATAAATAAATAAAACATTAATGAAGTAATGGTAAGTAAAAGGATAACTAAGTAAAACATTAATGAAGTAATGGCGAGTGAAAGGGTAACTAAGTAAATTCATAATTCAAACTCACATATTTATGGATTGTATAGAAGTATAGATTAAGGTTGCTAATGCAAGTGTTGTGATATTTACTGTATACCAAGTGGTTACCAAATTGGGGCATTGACTACCTGTTTGATGTTTTAATTCACGTATCTTACATATATGGTAAATTATATAGTCGATTAAAATTTATCGAGACCCAAAATTTATATATTTAAGCCAAATTTCAACCATACATGCCTATTTTTTACTCAAAAAGATCAAGAAGCTAAAACTATAAAACATGTGGATCTAAAAAGCTAAAACTAAATCTTATCATAAGTTATGTTAATAGAGAATGAATCTAAGTTGTTGGTTTATCTTAAAATTTACCCTTAGTAGGTAAAAAGAAGTGGGAAGTGGGAAATGGTAATGCTTGCTCAAATAAGGCCAAAGGAATCTGCATCAAAATAATTTTAAAACTCTTCGGATCAGAAAAGTCCAAGTTGTTACCAATTCAAGCATAATTCTAGGGGTTTGGATCCTCCATGGTTGAAAACACAATATTTGATCATTTATAGATCTCACACAATGTAGATAAATCAATTATAACATAAGATCTAAATTATTATTCTAGCTCTTATTTTAAATTAAAAAAGAAAAAGCAGTCGACGATCCAAATCATAATTTTAGATCTTATTTTAAATTAAAAAAGAAAAAAAAGAAAAAGAAAAAGAAAAAGAGAAAAATTCTGCCTCTCTCCCCATTGTTTAAGCAAGAAGCCAAGTGATATAAGAGAGCTCGAGGCCAGTGACCTTTGCAAAGTGCAGCAATGGCTTCCATTTCCAAAGCCCTCTTCTTCCTTGCAACCCTCTACCTTGCATCCCTCTCTGCTTCTGCAGAAAGTGAAGATCCAGGCCTTGTGATCAACTACTACAAGGACTCTTGCCCTCAAGCTGAAGATATCATCAAAGAACAAGTCAGATTGCTGTACAAACGCCATAAGAACACTGCGTTTTCCTGGCTTAGGAACATTTTCCATGACTGTTTCGTTGAGGTAATTTTACGGGTTTGTTTTAGAGATATTTTAGGCTTATAGATCGATCTGTTTTTTTATGCTGTTTTTTTTTTTTGTGTTGCAGTCGTGTGATGCATCTTTATTGCTGGATTCAACGAGGAGGGTTTTGTCTGAAAAGGAGACAGATAGGAGTTTCGGGATGAGGAATTTCAGGTATCTTGAGACTATTAAGGAGGCTCTAGAGAGGGAATGCCCTGGTGTTGTTTCGTGCGCGGATATTCTTGTTTTGTCCGCTAGAGATGGCATTGCTTCTGTAAGTTTGTGCTCTCTTCTTTTCATTTTCTTGAATATCCATGTTTTAGTACGCTGGAAAACTCGACATAAGTTCTCGGATATTCACTTGTTTTAGAATTTCCCAAATTTTGGCGAACACCGCCTTCCTGAGTTTCTGACTCAAATTCTTGTCCTTTCTTTACATTCTTATGCTAAAATGGTTGATGTATCATGTTTTGGTTAATGGAAGTTTCCAGTTTTTAAGTGCCTCTATTTGTGGATCTACCCAATTTGGTGTTTTACCACGGACACTGATTTGTAATTCTTTTTTTTATATAAATTTTTTTCTTTTTTGTTTTTGGACAGGTTGGAGGTCCATACATTCCCCTTAAAACTGGAAGAAGAGATGGTAGGAAAAGCCGAGCAGATATACTTGAACAGTACTTGCCAGATCACAATGAGAGCTTGACTGTTGTACTTGAGCGTTTTGCTAGTATTGGAATTGATACCCCTGGACTAGTTGCTTTACTTGGTACTGATCTACAATTTTATCCACCTGGAATTCATTTACATTCAAGCATTAATCATCATTGTCAAATAACTATAATTTTATCATAGATCCACCAATTATCAAGAGAAGTATGATCTTTTGAATAAACCCCACGTCACAGAAAGTAAATTTTTATCAGTTAGACAACAAATTTGATGGTAATTGTCATGTTACAGGCTCTCACAGTGTAGGCAGAACCCACTGTGTGAAGCTGGTTCACCGTCTATACCCGGAGGTGGATCCAGCACTGAACCCTGATCATGTTCAGCACATGCTCTACAAGTGTCCCGATGCAATCCCGGATCCTAAGGCCGTGCAGTACGTGAGAAACGATCGTGGCACGCCAATGAAGCTCGACAACAATTACTACAGAAACATATTGGACAACAAGGGCCTGTTGATTGTGGATCACCAACTAGCCACGGACAAGAGAACCAAGCCCTTCGTCAAGAAAATGGCCAAAAGTCAAGATTACTTCTTCTCAGAGTTCGCTAGAGCCATCACCATTCTGTCTGAGAACAACCCTCTCACAGGCACAAAGGGTGAAATCAGAAAACAATGCAATCTTGCCAATAAGCTCCATTGAAAGAGTGAGGAGTGTAAGTGACAAATAAGACAGCTTCTCTTCTGTTTGTGGCAAGAAGAAGGTTGTGATGGCCACTGGCCAATTTCAATTGTCGATCTGTTTCTTTGTACTGCAGGTTGTTTTTCGGTGTATGGAGTTCATATGGAAAATGGTTGTGTGGAATTGTTGTAAGGATTGAAGCTGGTGGATGTGTAGGATATTTGGCTGCTTGCTATGTGTTAGTAATGTATGTTGAATTTTCAGAAGCAAGAATCATGCTTGTTCTTTTGGTTCTTGAACTCTAGAGTTTGTTTGAAAGTGACCTTGTTTTCATAAAGAAAATAAAGCTTGACAAGGAAAAAATAAAGGGCCCCCTCACTGAAAGGGAATGATTTTATGAAAGTTGATGATGCGAGGATAAGATTCCTCCACATTAGCAAATATGGTTGGTTGTATATGTGTGTGCCAAGAGAGAGTACGAGGGAGATTTGTTTTTAAATCCTCAACAGCATTCAATTTCTGTTGGATCAAAATTTTTTCGGTAACATTCTTAGGGTTCACAATTATTTTTCACATGAAATTGAATACAAAATATTGAAAATCTGGAACATATATGTGATATCGTATAACATATTGTTTTAAATTTGATATAAAAATAAAATTTTGAGTACAAAATTGGTACAATTATATTAATATCGATATTTTTTGCATTTGTTTGTACGTTCATATATCATATATTAGTATCACATTTTTATATTTTGTACAAATTTTCATTCAAAAAAAAAAAACATAGGTCATTAATACAAAAATTTGTTATATATGTTTGGGTACTCAAAAATCATATGTTGATGTCAGATTTGAAACATTTTATACTCAAATATCATATATCAATATCAAATTTTCAATGTTAGATTTTTAATGTTGTACCGAATTTTCATCCGAAAAAAGACGTGTCATTAATAACAAAATTTGTTATATATTTTCGGGTACTCAGAAAACATATATTAGTGTCAGATTTGAAACATTTAGTAATAGAATTTCTTATATTAATAGCAGTTTTCCAAAATTTTATAATGAATTTTCATCCGGAAAAAATATTTCATTAATATCAAAATTGTTATTCATGTTTGGATATTCAAAAATCATATATTAGTGTCAAATATGAAATATTTAATTCTGATTATATATATATATATATTTTTTCCTAGATTTTTAATGCTTTGCACCGAATTGCATCCGAAAACACTTGAAGGCTCATAGAGTGCAACAACATTTTTTGTGTTTGTGAGAGACTATAGAAAAAAATTATTGTTCGGTGAAGATTTATTGATATTTGACCATATTCAGCTACTCAAATATACAGAAGGTGATTGTTTGGCGTTGCCGGCTTATATGAATGTCAGTATGTGTTTGACCTTACAAGCTAAATATTTCCTTCAAATGCACATTCCCAATAGGAGTATTGCTTGAGGTCCATGAAACGAGAAATAAATTTTATCTAAATCTATTTCCTCAAGGTCTTTGAGATAAGTATTAATTCTAAATCTGGATAATTCGTGCATTAACTCGACAATTACAAACAATCTTGAACTTGAGAAGCCTCACAAAACCATACTCGATTCGAAGAAATTAAAATATATGAGATGATCCAATGGGGAACCAATACATTTCAATATCTTCATAAGCAGAACTCTCTCACGTGTTAGAGAACATCCTGCTTAAAACATGTGCTCTAAAACAGCTTCGCAGGTTGCTGCATTCCACTTCTCATCATTGCACAGAACTCCTCATAGTTGATTCGTCCATCCTATAACATGTAAGCATGTAAAAAACGCCTTGTGTAATCCCAAGGGGCTATAAAGCTGTATGATATCTTAATACAAGTTGGATGTACATACATTATCTGTGTCCACCTCTGAGATTATTTCCTTGATGGTGGCCTCGTCCCCCAAGCCGTACTCCTTCATAGCACTTTCCAGTTCATCTCTCGTGATATAGCTGACGTTAATAAGAAAAATAAAATGATTATATTTCTTGACAGTAGTGCTTGAGGTAATTATCTTTGAAAGAATCATTGAGTCATCTTCCAAGAGCTCAGACTTGTGAAAAAAATGGTTTATAACAGAGTTTCATAATCAGGAGTCACAAGTCCAAAACCATTGGTGCACCAAAAGCAATAGATATAAACAGGCACATACATCCTTCAAACTTCCGGCCACAGTATTGGCATTGTTTAGAAAAAGAAAACCGTTTCATAAAATTGGTCTTTGGTGCTTATTTCTAGGCATTTGGCAACAAATGCCCCAGAACTTACATGTCTACCTTTTATCAATGATTACAAATATATATTCACAATCTCATGCTTATACTGTTATATGTGAGGAGCCGTGTCGAAAAAAATTCAAAACCTTGGCCGAGTTATCCCCCATGAACTAGAGCTTTTATGAAAGTGATATCTAGATAATTGATCACCAAAACAACTCGTGTCAAATTTAAAAACGTTGAACTAGCATAATCAAGCTTGGTGATTTAAAAAAAACCACCCTGAATTTAATTATTTTATTTCAATTTGGAATCTCACCAAGTATTCAAGAGAACTATGCCGCATTTAGCGAAAAGAAAAAAGATAAACTTACCCACTGCTATCTTTGTCGAAAAACTGAAATGCACTAAACAGATGTTCATCTCTTTCAAGCTTATGCCTGTGCATCGTGGCAGTGATAAATTCAATGTAGTCTATCGTCCCATTACCATCGACATCAGCCTGATATCAATAGCTTGAATTGTTAAAATGAAAAGTTGTAATCAAACTGCATAATGCCCAATAAAATTCTCTACTTAATGACGTGCTAATTACCGCTTCCATAAGTTGTTTTACTTCGGCTTCAGACAGTTTTGATCCGAGCCGAGCCAATCCCGTTTTCAATTCTTCGTAGGTGATGGTACCACTCTTATCTGTGTCCATATTAGTGAACATTGCTTTAAGACCTTTGATTTCTTCTTCCGACAAGCTTTCCGCAATAACCTGCATTTATTCCAGCAAATTGTAATATCCAAGCTTGGTGAACGGTAAGGTTTTAGATTTCGTATGTTTATGGACTATTTGGTTAAGTTTAAGCATGGTTTAGATGTTTAGAATCTTGATGTATGGTTTATAGTATTGTTGTTTATAGTTGATGTGTGGTTTTATTGTAGCGTCGTTGCGATTTTATTCATGGTAATTTGTATGTTGAGCCAATTGGTATGAGGCCAATTGGGGTGGTTAGATATGATTTAGAGGTGCAACTTTCTTGTTGAGTGTTGCCGAATTATGAGGAGAAGCGACGTTGCGATTCGAATTTAGTTGCAAAAGTTTATTGTTGGTTCAGAGGAGAGTGCACCCGCACTCTATTTTTCAGTGCACCCGAGGTGTCCAGAGTGCACCCGCACTCCAAAATGTAGTGCACCCGCGGTCCACAGTTTCAAATTTTTGGATGAGGTGCCGAAGGCACACCGCACCCGCTGTGAAGAAGGCAGCGCACCCGCGGTCTGTGAACAGTAAAAACGTGTTTTTGGTTTTAAGTGATATAATACAAGAGTTGACTCATTATTTCCTCATTTCTCTTCTCATTTCTCGGTTTGCAGCTCAAGGGAGACTAGGGTTCCTACATTTCTTTCTTTCCTTTCTTTGATTCAAGCTTATTGTTGGATTATTGAAGTGTGAGTAAGGTTCTTTTGAGTTCAATGAGCTAAGGTAAGCTTTTGGTTTAGTTATTCTTTGGATTTTGGTGGTGGGGAGAAATATTGTGTTTGTGGATTGTGTTGGTTTTATGGATTTAATGGTATGAGTTTGTGATTATTGAGATGATAATGGTGCAATACATGGTTTATTGTTGTAGGTTGTGTACCAAGAGATTATATTCAAGGGTTCTATTGGTTGTAAGTGGAATTTCATTCCTTGTGCTCACATGATAATATATGTATGGTGTTTCAATGGTTTTAATGTGCTATTCCCTTCATTTGATTCGTGATATGTATTGATACACTTTGTTGTATATTATGGAGGCATTTTATGTCTCAATTGTGAAAAAGGGAATACAAGAGAAAAGAGTCTTCAAAGTGTTTGATTTAATACCAAAGAGAGAGTTTAAATGATTTATTGGATTGATAGATACATAGTCAGAGATTGCATGCAATTAGTTGATCAACGGCCATAGGCTTATATCCCGACAGAGTAATCGATTTATATCGATGGGATATAGGTACAGAGACAGAGATACTATCTAGATATCAATCCAACAGAGAAAAGAGAAATACCATTGTTATTGTTATTCATACTATGATATTCATGTTTCAGAGTTGATGGTATTTAATGATTTCAAAATCATGTTTTACATAGTATGATATGTATAGCTTGTTATGTAAGAGTTCCACTTGCTGAGTTTTATAACTCATTCCAGATATTTCATGTGATGCAGATAAGAGCGACGGACCAGGACGTTGATTGGAGCCGATGTCATATGCATAGAAGATGGAAGGAAGAAGATATTTTGCTATACATGATCAAAATAATATTTTGTATTTTGGTGCAACATTTTATGGATCATGTATATACTTTTGATTGTACATTGAAATGTATTTTAAATCCTTCCTCCCTTCAAGCAAAATTTTTATTTAGAGTTCCGCTGTGATTTTTATTAATTGAGTCGAGAGGGTGTTACACTTAATAACCAAAATCCATCTGTTTTGGCCTTGTTCTTAGTCAACCTTTTTCATTCTGTGATTGTATCTTCTGAGTTCTGCCGAATATTAACATCACAGAACTAACAGCCATACATGCAGAAGAAAATGGTGAATCGTACCAGAACGAACAGAAACAATGTCTTTCTGAGATATATCAAGTGATTATGACAAATAGTGATGTGATATATTTGTTCAAGAAATTTAAAAGATTGAAAATTGAGCATCTTACAGAATGCAGCGTATTCAAACAATTTAACACTGTACATATTTGGCGGCATAAAGAGCAAGATTCTTTAAAAATTTGATCACTCTAACTTTCCAGTTTGCAGAATGTTTATCCAAAGTGAAAACAGAAGAAAGGTTTACCTTTAGTGCAAGTTTTTTAAGCTTATTCATTGCCCTGAACTGCTTCATTCTGGAAAGAACCGCACTATTGATTGGCTTGTCAGGGGCTTGCCCCTTAATCCAAGGGTGCTCTGGAAAATCAGTACAATGATTGTTTTAAGTTAAAGATGAATTGAAGGTCATTATAAAACGAATGAACGTTCTTTAACAAAAGAGTTTAGTTCAAGTGTCGATTATAATATTGAATATTAGATATACCAAGTACTTGAGTAGAGGTAATTCTTTTTACTGGATCCTTTGTCAGCATTTTTCGAACAAGATCTTTGGCACTGGAGGATATGGAAGGCCATGGCTGGCTGTCAAAATCAACTTCTTCTTTCAAAATAGCATCAAATATGCCCTTTTCAGTTTCTGCCGCATATAAATCAAAGAATCATTTAGAAAGGAACTGACGCGCAAAATGTGTACACATAAATCAAGATTGGTTTTACCAGCCCAAAATGGAGGCACACCACTGAGGAGGATGTACAAAATAACACCAGCACTCCATATATCTATTTCCTTCCCGTAGCTTCGCCGCAACACTTCAGGAGCAACATAATATGCACTGCCAACTATGTCGCGATAAATCTTTCCTGAAAGTTATTTATGATATTGCTAGTTATTAATGCAGAAAATACAAGAAGTCACTGAAATGCCAGCTAAATAGTTTTACTGAAATTAATTGATGCAAGGCATGAAATTTTATTAAAGACCATACAAAAGAAATGCTTATGTAAAATTTTTTCTTTTTTGGCATAAGAAACAAAATTTATTGATAAATTAAAATGTACAAACAAAGGATAAGACATTCATCCATTGTTTTGAAAAGACAAATGAACAAACCAATTGAATGCCTAATCTTGACAAGAATAATATCAGCATTGACTTAAGCTAATATAAGTTGCCATACAATTTTACTAAGGAACTAAATGAAAATATTGAAATCTTTCTCTCCTGTGCTTAAAGTGCGACCAATTTCTGTTTTTGCCCACAGTTGAGATATCTCATCATGTAATCCTTCAATAATCTGTTGGTTTCTTTTCTTTCCAAAATTCCCAGAAAAATGATATTATCAGTATCTTCCAGAATTTTTGGATTTCTTCCTTCCCACTATAACGTTATTTTCTCCTGTCACACTCATTGAAACCCGAATTTCATCAAGTTCTTACCACATTGATGTAACGAATCCATAAGATTGTAAAAATGTGATATTTAGATTCATCGCCATCTCTGTATAATACAAACCAGCTCGAGGACACCGAGAGGTTTTTTCCACTGTAGTACATTATAAGCATTCAATTTATTAAGTGATAAAATCCAATTAAGTACTTGTAAGTTCGAAGGAATTGAAGATTTCCAAACTAGAATTAATAACTCATAAGGTAATAAAGTTGGATCATCAATCAAATAGAGAGAAAAAAAAAAGAAAAAAAAAAGAGATTTTTAAGAGAATGTGCATAAACTCTCCAACGACCAAACCCTTCAATCACTCAACTTCATACAAACTAGAATGCTCTAATAAGAACTCCACTTCTTCATCTTTTATTAAAAGAACTTCCTTCCTAGAATGAAGATTCCAACTTACAGAAAAGCTATCATGGACCCAAACAAAATCAGATATAGGGCTATCATGAGATGATGATAATTGGAAAGCATTGGCAAACCTACTTGAAAAAAATCTTACCCCCTACCTAATCATCCTTCCACGACCTTAAATCTACATTTATCTCAAACTTCCATCTGACATTATCCTTGAATATATCTTATAATGCTTTGATTGCTTTCCACAGGCATTTGGAAGCACTCTTTGACAATATCGGACTCCCATTCCCCAAAACTAATCCAAAATTTTCTTACTATGCCCTATGCCATGATGTGCCTTTCCATTAACTTTCTTGACCCTTTTCATTCTTCCTGTTGGTCTTCCGTTAACCATAATTCAACAGGACACTGACAATAAGAAGCCACAAATACATTTTCTCCCTTCTTGACCCTTTTCATTTTCTTTCTCGGTCTCAGGTAGTCCTGTTAACCATAATTTGTGCATTTTTAAACACACAAATGCACTAATTTCGAAATGTTAACCAACCCCGGAAAGATATACTTTGATTGGAAAACCGAAGAATCATACACTAAAAAAAGAAGTGATGGTTCTCATCAGTCAAAGTTTTATACCATGTAACTTGCATTAACACTGAGAATGTGTTTCGCTGGCTTGATAAGATAACCAAGTTCATCGGAAGATAAACAATATAATTTTGTATGATAGTAATAATGTGACATAACTATTAATGAGTTTGGTTGATTGGATTAATGAAAATGTGAATTCAATTCTTGAAACATATTGACTATTAGACCCTCACTAAAAACTTCTTCTAATCACAAATTTTACACTTAATCATCTTTCCAATATTCATTAGTTTCCTCTCCCCCTTTCATGATTTCATCCAATTGATTCTATTATGCCATTAACATGTAAACAAGGACATTCAAATCTTTTATTCCTTAGGATTTTTGAATGATTGTTATGTGTTCTTCATAGACAATTTACTTGTTCTCATTAGCTTTTGATATCCTTTCTGGTTCAAATACTTTTTTTTTTTTGAGAAGAGGAAAACCTATGACATATTTTATGGGTGCACATGCTTTCAATGGCCAAGATATTTCTTTTTTTTTTTTCAAAAAATGCAAATGGCATGTCGAAGGAGTAGAAGATGAAGATATAAAATGTAAGGGATTGGGTTCCTCCACCACTTTTCTTTCAGCATGTCCCTCTGATAGTGCCATCCACAGTCCTTTACCTTTCCAACTTTTTCTAGATTTACATTTTCTGAACTATGAGAGATGGGGATAAAGACGAAAACTGTAGCTTTGGGTTTTAAATAGGATCGATGATAGATTATTCATTCTACATGGCGTTATGAATATCAAACCAACCAATACAGTGATTTGTGACAGTCCTATAGCTTTTTCTTAAGATAGCAGAAACTGTACCAAGATTTGGATGTGAATAGATTTCCCCCCTTTAGCGTTCATATGAATCATAGCCAGAGGTCATGACTCTAATCGCAATCCATGAAGAGATGCAAAGATAAGCCATCACAAATGAGCTCAAAATGCAATTCATGAAGAGGCGGGAAGGTAAATACTCATAGATGAGCTTAACCATTCAAACGCTTCTTTCAGAAATGCTAAAACTGTTTCCTAATGTTTAACTTTATTTATTTACTGAAATCCAAATAACTATTCATCAAAGGCTAGACATGTAGCACAAGGCAGGGCTCATACAGTGATATGCTCAACTGACATGATTGTCACCACTAAGGAAGAGATATACGTTTAGCACCACAAGCAAGAAAAATACACACCTTCTTCAATAAAAACAGAGAGCCCGAAATCTGTTGCTTTCAACCTTGCGTTTGTATCCTTACTTGAGAGCAAGAAATTCTCAGGTTTGAGATCCCTATGCATCACACCCATAAAATGGCAATGGTGCACAACATTCACAATCTGCCTACAAAGATCAGCGGCTAAGCTCTCAGAATAATGCCCCTGAGCAATAATCTTATCGAAAAGCTCCCCTCCACCACAAAGCTCCATTACTAGATGCACAGACATTCTATCCTCATAAGCACCCTTGAATTCCACTATATTAGGCTGCCCACTCAAGTGCTGCATTATATGAACCTCCCTCTTCATATCTTCCTTATCATTCTTACTCACAAGTTTCCTCTTCAATATTGACTTGCAGGCATATGGATGCCCAGAGCCAATCTCAGTACAAGAATAAGTTACCCCAAATTGACCCCTACCCAATTCTTTACCTACGTTGAATTTTGACTTGACATCCTCAAAGGGCTTTCCTAAAATGTTATTCGGCTCTAATTTTTGAATCTGGTTTTGGGGTTGCGATTGCTGGTGGTGGAGCCTCTCGGATTGTTGCTGGTGGTGGTGCTTCTCGGGCTGCGGCTGCGGATGCGGATGCGGATGCGGCTGGGGGGTATAGTGGGTTGATGGTTTTTGATGATCTTGGTGGCTTTGCTGGTATGCTGTGTTTGCTGTTCTTCCTGATCTATAGCCATTGGTATCGGGGTTTGTATATTTGTTCTTGCTGAAACACCCACCCATTTCTTTTGCTGGTAGAAAACGAAAATGGGGTCAATATTCCAGATTTCTGAACGGATTTTTTCTAAAAATACTGAAAATGTAATCCTGTGACTGAAACGGGCTTCCCTTGACAAATCCGTTAAAAGATGCAGACATCGATATAAGAAATGGAAAATCAAAAATAAAAACTTGGAAATGAAACCTGGCCAGGAGCAGTGATTGGGACCGAAGTAAGCTCCTAAAGATTTTCGGTGATTAACCTCGGCCTAGCATGGACGAATCACCACGGTGATTTAAAGATCAGAAAATGAAATCTTTCAGCGTGTTGACTCTACCGCTCTTTGGTCGAGTGTTTTATACACGTTTTGCCTTTCCTTTTTAATTTTTTTATTGTTTTGGTGCAAGAAAAACGAGGTTTCCTAAAAGATAATATTTTAAATAAAACCATCAAAATGAGAAAATAAATTATAAGAACATAAATTACTAATCAAGCAACTTATTAATCAAAATCTGGATTTTATTCAAAATGTAAAGATTGAGTTTGAATCATATGGAACATATGTGTTTGAATTTGTAAAAGAAAATTGCAAAACAAAATACGTAAGAAGATTACATTGGGCATATGCTCATTTGCTATCATCGTAGTCACATGAAGAAACTATCTAAAACACTGACAATATGTGTGAGGCCCAATACCTAAACTAGGCCCAGTCCATTATCATTTAATTATTTTAAATCCCAATCCATTTGATAGAAGAATCAGATCGCTCAAATCCAAAAAGTTCTTCCCCAGCCCTGCAACCCGGCGTCTTCCTTTTGTTTTCTGCTGTCTTCGCGTAGCGTCCCAGTTGCCAGATTTTTGTGCAGTAGCTTAGCAAATCTTCTTCATCCTTTCCATTTGTTTTTTTCCTGCCATGAATCGGAAGGTGACAAGCTCGAATTGGTTTTTTTTCCAGCATCAGTGCGCGTAGACTTTGATTTGGTTTTAGGTAAGCTATTGGCTTCGAATTTTGGTTGTTCCCGGTGTATTAGTTTATAAAAGTGAAGTATTGAGCTTTTTCCCTATTTTTCCAACTTGTTTTTTTTACGTGAACAATGTTTCCGACGACTTTTTCGGCGAGCCATCTTCGCAAGATCAACGTTGTGCGTTTTAGCCTAGATTATTGAGGTATTAAGCTTGAATTTCATATTGTAAAAGGGTTATGTAGGCTGCCCGGAAATTGAATTTTAGCCGCTTTGATTTAAATTATTTTAGTCAGTTGAAATGCATTATATTGAAGTGTATAGCGAATTTATATTGTAGGTTATATCGTTGGACGAGTTCATCAGGAAGTACTTAAGAATTATTGTGTTATTGTAAGTTGTAGTTGAGGTACGCTCAAACCTATATCATTATGACGTGTATATTGGCGTGTAAGAATATTCGGTGAATGTTGTTTGCTATTCTGTGCCTTGAATGTTTATTCTGTTGCATTCATGCATTAATTGTGTTGGCATAATATATTGAGCCTTGACTCCTTTGACGGCGATTTATGTTGATTCTGTTGAGTATATTGAGTCATCAGAGGGACGAGTGAGTTAGGATTAGCCACATTTCTAGATGACAGCTAGGGACGAGCGACTTAGCTACTCGCATTCCCGATGCTACGTGCATGGACGAGCGGCGGCTTGATGCTGCATTCCTGGCACGGGTGGCCACTGTTACTGTTGATGATGCTATTCGTTTGGACTCTGTTTGGTATCCGTTATTCCATTATTATCATTCATGCATCGCATATCATAGCATTTACTTGGTATTATTACATGTCTTTTATATACGTCGTAATTCTACTGGTTTGTCGTACTGGGGTCCGACCCCTGTTTTTTTTTTTATGTTGTGGTTGTTTTTTATGACATAGTAGGTCATTCCAAGGGATTTGACGCGTCTGGTGGAGCGTCAGCGAGTGGTACCCAGTAGTCAGTCGGTTTGTGTCAGAGTTCCCAGATATTTATATATATTATGCTGGTTTGATACTTTTGCCAGAGAGATGCCCTGTGTAGCTGTATGGTTATGTTTTATTGTTGTTAGGATTTTATTTGTGGTATGTTGTGTCTAGTCCTGGCCAGTGCGACTGTAGAATATTTGTTTGATTGATTGTGAACTTCTTGTTATTTTCGAGCGTATATTAATGTTGTTGTGTTTTGAGATTTTTGGGAAGTCCTACTTACGGGGAGGTCATGCCGAAATTTCTGTAGGCTCAAATGAACGTTTTAAACTCGTTTTCGCTGTTTACACCATTTAATCCTTGTTATTTGGTAATTAAATATTAATTAAGAGCACGGGCCCTTACAGTTTGGTATCAGAGCGTAACTGGGATACGCTCGAATTAGAGTCTAGGACACTCGAGTTTAGACACAAATAAAATGATTGTGCATGTGTTTGATTATTTGCTCTTACTTGTTTCTATGTTTTGAATTAATTGTATCGGCATGACTAGAGCGAATAGTTGATTAAGTTTTGACATTTAGTTTAGATATTGTCTATTAGTTAAGCTTATGTTCTTATACTCAACCGATTATTTTGTTTCTGCCTGTGGATTAAATCCTTGTGTCTTGTAGATGGCACCTGGACGTAAGGGTAGAAAAGAAAAGGAAGTTGTTCAGGAATCTGAAGCTCCTAATGTGAGAGGACTTAACGAGACTGACCCCCATGGAAGACGAGGTCGTCGTCTTCGTGGTGAAGCATGAAATGTTAACGTTGAGCATGAAGTGGATCAGTTGAATAGAGGAATGGGTGAAATGGAACTTGTGATATCTCGACTTCAGAACATGCGTCCTCCTCGATTATTTGGGAATGAAGATGGTGAGAAAGCTGTAGCATGGTTAAAAAGTATGAAGCGCTTGTTTAATATGTTGGAGTACACTCCTGATTTGCAGCTTAAGTTGGTTATTTGTCAATTAAAAAGATCGAGCTCAGTTATGGTGGGAAATTACTGAGGAAGCTCTGAAAGAATCAGGTGAAAGAGTTACTTGAGATGTATTTTGCGCTCAGTTTGCTCGAGAGTATTCACCGCCTTCATATTATTCGGCCAAGGAAGCTGAATTCAATAGATTGACTCAAGGTAACATGACTGTAGTGGAGTATGCCTCTCAATTTTCAGCGCTTCTTGCCTATGTTCCTCATGTTGCTAGCAGTGATCGGAACAAGATATCGCATTTTATGCAAGGATTGAATCGAACCATTTGTACTTTAGTAGTAGCTGGAGCGCCTGTTAATTATGCTGATGCTGTAGAGAAAGCCAAGAATGTGGATGCAAGTCTACTTTTGGCAGAACCACAACCAATTCAACCATGTTTTCCTCAGAGTTTCGGAGGTAACGTGCCGATGCCAGTTGGTGCACCGCTATACCGTCCTTTACTGCCGTATCAGCCTTCGCATTCTTATCAACAACCAAAGCAGCAAAACTTTAAGGCCAAAGGAAAACAGTTCAAGAAACAGACTCGTAGTAGTTCTTCTAGTTCCGGCAGTCAGCGTGGAAGTTCAGTTGGGTCACCAGGTGGATTATTTTGTGATCGTTGTGGTTGTAAGCATTTCAGCACTCAGTGTAAGGGAGTTCATGGATCTTGTAATATTTGTGGGCAAGTTGGACAGTATGCTAGAGTATGTCCGAATGCAGTGAGACAACAATTTCAGCAACCTCAGCTTGGTCAGGGTTTTAGAGGACAAGCAACTAGACCTTTTGTTCCGACTCAGTCTTTTCAGCAGTCTAGCTATCCTCAGCCTAGAGGTTCTGCACAACAGCGTTTTTCAGGGCCACAGCAGGCTCGAGTTCATGCTCTAACTCAGGATCAGGTTCAAGACGCACCGGGCGGAGTTATTGCAGGTATCTGCCTTATTTTTAATCATCTTGCACGTATACTGATAGACACAGGAGCATCTCATTCATTTGTATCTGTTGTATTTGTTGATGAGCATGAGATTGCTACTACTCCTTTGATAGATACTGTGTCAGTCTCTACTCCTGCTGGTATATATTTGATGTCTCATGAGATAATTCTGAATTGTGTGATTAGATTCGATGATAATATTATGATAACTAATCTCATCAAGCTAGATATGTTTGACTTCGACTGTATTTTGGGAATGGATACTCTGTCAAATTATCGAGCTACCGTTGATTGTTTCCATGGTGTTTTCAGATTCAGGCCGTATTATGGCAGTAAATGGAATTTTTACGGTAGTGATTCGCAATCACGTATTCCATTAGTGTCATCAATGGAAATGTTTAGAATCTTGTCGACAGGAAATGAAGGGTTCATGAACTATGCAGTTGATGCGACACAAGGAAAAAGATTTGAAGTTTCAGATATTCCTGTTGTCAAGGAATTCCCTGATATATTTCCCGATGAAATTCCTGGATTTCCACCCCAGAGAGAAATTGATTTTAACATTGAGTTGGTGTCCGGGACAAATCCTATTTCTAGAGCACCATATCGTTTGGCTCTAGCGGAATTAAAAGAACTCAAAGAGCAATTACAAGACTTTCTGGAAAAAGGCTATATTAGACCAAGTAAGTCACCTTGGTGAGCTCCGGTATTGTTTGTAAAGAAGAAAGACGGAACGATGAGAATGTGCATTGATTGCAGGCAGTTGAACAAAGCTACTGTGAAGAATAAGTACCCTCTGCCGTGTATCGATGATTTGTTTGATCAGTTGCAAAGTACATCTGTGTATTCAAAGATCGATCTTCGTTCTGGCTACCATCAGCTTAGAGTTCGAGAGGAAGATGTTCCGATGACAGCATTTCGAACACGTTATTGACATTATAAATTTCTAGTTATGCCTTTTGGATTGACTAATGCTCCAGCAGTTTTTATGGATTTGATTAATCGTGTTTTTCGAGAATTTATAGAGAGATTTGTTATTGTCTTGATAGATGACATTCTGATTTATTCAAAAACAAAGAAGGAGCATCGAGAAAATTTAAGGTTGGTCCTCCAGACACTCAGAGCAGCGCAATTGTATGCAAAATTTTCTAAATGTGAATTCTGGCTGGACAGAATAGTATTTCTGGGTCATGTTATATCAGCTCAAGGAGTATCAGTGGATCCTAGTAAAGTGGAAGCTGTTATCAATTGGCCAACACCGACGAATATTTCCGATATTCGCAGTTTCTTGGGTTTGTCAGGATATTATAGGCGTTTTATTGAAGGATTTTCTATTATAGCAAGGCCTATGACTCAATTAACGCAAAAAGATCGACTGTTTTGTGTGGACTGATGAATGTGAGTCAAGTTTTCATACTTTTAAGAAAAAGTTGACAACAGCCCCTGTGCTAGCTTTGCCATCAGGCTCAGGTGGATATGTTGTTTGTTCAGATGCATCTCTAAATGGACTTGTTTGTGTTCTAATGCAAAATGGGCGAGTGATTGCATATGCTTCTCGTCAGTTGAAGCCGCATGAGACCCGATATACAGTCCATGATTTAGAGTTGGCTGCCATTGTGTTTGCATTGAAGTTATGGCGTCATTAACTGTACGGTGAGCAGTTTGTGATTTATTCGGATCACGAGAGTCTTAAATATTTATTCTCTCAGCCTGACTTGAACATGAGACAACGTCGATGGATGGAGTTACTAAAAGACTTTGATTGTGAGATTCAGTATCAACCAGGGCGAATGAATCTTGTTGCAGATGCTCTCAGCAGGAAATGTAACGACCAATGGGCTATCCCGATCTTGGGCTCCCTCGGGGGCCTTGTCCCAACTTGGGTTCCCTCTAGGGACCTTTTACCTCACGGGCTTTCCCATGCATCATTACTCATAGGACTCTCCACACCAGGTTGGTGGAGTGAAACCCCCCCAAGTGTCGAACCCATGACCTCCTGGCAATAAGTACATAGTTCAAAGAGACTTGGTACCAGTTGAGCTACCAAGTCTCTTTGAACTATGTACTTATTGCCAGGAGGTCATGTGTTCGAGACTTGGGGAGGTATCATTCCACCAACCTGGTGTGGAGAGTCCTATGAGTAATGATGCATGGGAAAGCCCGTGAGGGAAAAGACCCCGAGGGAACCCAAGTTGGGACAAGGCCCCCGAGGGAGCCCAAGATCGGGATAGCCCATGGTCGTTACAATAAAACACCCATGACTTGGGGAAGTATCACTCCACCAACCTAGTGTGGAGAGTTCTATGAGTAATGATGCATGGGAAAGCCCGTGAGGAAAAGGCCCCGAGGGAACCCAAGTTGGGACAAGGCCCCCGAGGGAGCCCAAGATCGGGATAGCCCATGGTCGTTACAATAAAAGATGTTTTATTGTAACGACCATGGGCTATCCCGATCTTGGACTCCCTCGGGGGCCTTGTCCCAACTTGGGTTCCCTCTGGGGCCTTTTCCCTCACGGGCTTTCCCATGCATCATTACTCATAGGACTCTCCACACCAAGTTGGTGGAGTGATACCTCCCCAAGTCTCGAACCCATGACCTCCTGGCAATAAGTACATAGTTCAAAGAGACTTGGTACCAGTTGAGCTAGTCGCCTTTTATTGTAACGACCATGGGAGTAGCCCAACTGGTACCAAGTCTCTTTGAACTATGTACTTATTGTCAGGAGGTCATGGGTTCGAGACTTGGGGAGGTATCACTCCACCAACCTGGTGTGGAGAGTCCTATGAGTAATGATGCATGGGAAAGCCCGTGAGGAAAAAGGCCCCAGAGGGAACCCAAGTTGGGACAAGGCCCTCGAGGGAGCCCAAGATCGGGATAGCCCATGGTCGTTACAGGAAAGTTCAGAATGCTATGCTTACATCTTTGACTATCTCTAAAGTTCACGAGCATTTGGGAACTTCAGGATGGATTTATCAAATCAGTGGAGACTACTTTATAGTGTCATCTATTCAAGTTGAGCCACAGATTTTATCCAGCATCAAAGCAGCACAGAAGACCGATCCGCACATTCATAGATTAAAGGAATTGTCTCGAACGGGTCAGACATAAAAGTTTAGTTTTGCCTCAGATGGTAGTCTGCGCTTTAATGGTAGACTTGTGGTTCCTAATTTGATATATTTGAAAGAAGCTATACTAAGGAAAGCACATTGTAGTCGACACAGTATTCATCCAGGAATTCGAAAGATGTATCATACCTTGAGAGCTCATTATTGGTGGGAAGGTATGAAGAAATATATTTCTCATTTTGTGGATAAATGTTTAACGTGCCAACAAGTTAAAGTCGAGAGAATGAGACCTGGTGGAATGTTACATAGTCTTGAAGTGCCGCAGTGGAACTGATAGCACATTGCTATGGATTTTGTGACTCATTTACCTCGTTCTAATCGTGGTTGTGATGCGATTTGGGTGATTGTTGATAGATTGTCTAAATCAGCTCATTTTATTCCATGTGATCGTACTTGTACTTATTTGAAAATGGCGAAACTGTACATTGATCATATAGTCAGATTGCATGGTGTGCTAGTAACCATAGTATCCGATCGTGATCCAAGGTTTGCTTCAAAGTTTTGGGGAAGTTTGCAATCAGCTTTGGGTTCAAAGTTGGCTATGGGCACTGCCTATCACCCACAGACAGATGATCAGTAAGAAAGAACCATTCAAACGCTTGAAGACGGGTTACGGGCAGTAGTGATGGATTTCAAAGGTGGTTGGCAAGAATCATTGTCTTTGGTTAAATTCTCTTACAATAATAGTTTTCAGGCAACAATCGGTATGGTACCTTTTGAAGCTTTGTATGGAAGAAAGTGCAGATTGCCGATATGTTGGGAAGATGTAGGAGAAAGACAGATGTCAAAACCAGAATTTATTCAAGAAATGAAAGATAAAGTTGAATTTATCAAGAAAATGATGAAAGCTGCCCAGGATCGTCAAGCCAGTTATGCTAATAAAATGCGTAGACCTTTAGAGTTCCAAGTGGGCGATTTTGTTTTCTTTAAAGTACCACCATTTCGGGGTACTATGAGATTTGGACATAAAGGGAAGTTAGCTCCGCGTTATATTGGTCCGTATGTTATTGTTGAGAGGATTGGCACATTGGTTTATCGTTTGGACTTGCCGCCGAGTTTGTCTTTGATACATAATGTGTTTCATGTATCTATGTTGCGTAAGTATGAGCCAGATCTGTCTCATATCTTGAATGTCGAGGATGTGAAGTTGGACAGTTCTCTTAGCTATGTTGAACATCCAGTACAAATTTTGGACCGCAAGGAAAAAAAACTCAGGAGCAAGACGATTCCATTGATTTTGGTACAATGGAGTAGACATGGAAGAGAAGAATCTACATGGGAATTAGAGGCAAAGATGCGACAATAATGGCCTCATTTGTTTGAAAATGTAATGAATTACACGATGTATTATGAATTTTCTATGTATTATCAGTCGTAATATTGTGGATATCAGTATTGTATTTGTTAGATTTCGAGGACGAAATCTTTCATTAGTGGGGGAGAATGTGAGGCCCAATACCTAAACTAGGCCCAGCCCATTACCATTTAATTATTTTAAACCCCAATCTATTTGATAGAAGAAAGCAGATCGCTCAAATCCAGAAAGTTCTTCCCCAGCCATGCAACCCAGCCCCTTCCTTCTGTTTTCTGCTGTCTTCGCGTAGCGTCCCAGCGGCCAGATTTGTGTGCAGTAGCTTAGCAAATCTTCTTCCTCCTTTCCATTTGCTTCTTTCCGGCCATGAATCGAAAGGTGACGTGCTCGATTTGGTTTTTTTTTCAGCATCAGTGCGCATAGACTTTGATTTGGTTTTAGGTAAGATATTGGCTTCGAATTTTGGTTGTTCTTAGTGTATTATTTTATAAAAGTGAAGTATTGAGCTTTTTTCCTATTTTTCCAGCTTGTTTTTTTGACGTGAACAGTGTTTCCGGCGATCAACGTTGTGCATTTTAGCCATTTTCGCAAGATCAATGTTGTGCGTTTTAGCCTAGATTATTGAGCTATTAAGCTTGAATTTCATATTGTAAAAGGGTTATATAGGCTGCTCGAAAATTGAATTTTAACCGCTTCGATTTAATTATTTTAGTCTGTTGGAATGAATTATATTGAAGTGTATAGAGAATTTATGTTGTAGGTTATATCGTTGGATGAGTTCATCAGGAAGTCCTTAAGAATTATTGTGTTATTGTAAGTTGTAGCTGTAGGTACGCTCAAACCTATATCATTATGACACGTATATTGGCGTGTAAGAATATTCGGTGAATGTTGTTTGCTATTATGTGCCTTGAATATTTATTCTGTTGCATTCATGCATTAATTGTGTTGGCATAACATATTGAGCCTTGACTCCTTTGACGGCGATTTATGTTGATTCTGTTGAGATATATTGAGTCATCAGAGGGACGATTGGGTTAGGATTAGCCACATTTTCAGATGACAGCTAGGGACGAGCGACTTAGCTACTCGCATTCTCGATACTACGTGCATGGACGAGCGGCGATTTGATGCTGCATTCCTGGCACGGGTGGCCACTGTTACTGTTGATGATGCTATTCAGTTTGGACTTCGTTTGGTATCCGTTATTCCATTGTTATCGTTCATGCATCGCATATCATAGCATTTACTTGGTATTATTACATGTCTTTTATATACGTCGTAATTTTACTGGTTTGTCGTACTGGGGTCCGACCCCTGTTTTCTTTTTATGTTGTGGTTGTTTTTTATGACATAGTAGGTCATTCCAAGGGATTTGACGCGTCTGGTGGAGCGTCAGCGAGTGGTACCCAGTAGTCAGTCGGTTTTTGTCAGTGTAACACCCCGAAAATTTTAAGGTCCACGCGAACCACATGCATGCAATTATTAAATTCCCTTGTATTTTTAATTATTTGTTTAATTACAGTAATTAATTATGTTGTACATATTGACATGTTTAAAATATATTTTTCTACATGGTTGCATTAAAATGTAATTTTTAAAGGTTATTCGAGTTGCGATCGAGGAACGAAGACCGAGGGCTGAAAAAACGTAAAATGTTTTTATTAAATAGATGTTTTTAATTATTAAAATTTGGGAGATGCTTTTTATTATTTTTGAGAATAAAGGGTTTTGAGGTGATTTTATACGCCGGGACGTAAATTTTATCGGTGTTGGATTTTCAACAAAAATACGAACGTTTTAGGAACCCGGCTATTTAATTCACAAACTTTATTAAATAAAATATTTTTTATTATTTAATTAAAGATTAATGGGCCTAATTTGTATGCTTATTGGGCCTAAGCCTTGTTTAGTGAATTAATTACTATATAATACTCAAAACCCTCCCCATTATCAAAACAATTCACACGCCCCACCTCTCCTACAATTTACAAATTCTCTCCCAACTCATATTCACGGCACACACTAAATTTTGAAGGGAAAAAACATCAAATTCTTCAAGGTTTTCAAGGGTTCTTCGTGCCATCGTTCTTCTATTCGTCGGCGTAAAATCGTGCATTTAAAATGCAAAGGCACGCCATAATTCTTTTTTACTCATCCATCACACCATAGTATTTATTTAATTGTGTTTTGCATGAAAAACAAGTTGCATCATGTAATTTTTTTCGGATTTGCATCATAAGTGATTTTTAAGGCTTGTGTTTTCATCCAAAAACTTGTTTATTGTGTTGTTAAAGGGCTGCCATGATTAGGACTTGTTAGGAGCATGTTTTATACGTTTTAAAAGAGTACTAGATTACCCACAACAGGCTGAACACGTAGGGATTAAAGCTGGAACCAAATTGATCATTATTGTAGCTTATGCAATCGGGTGAAGAAGAATTGATGCATGGCTTGGCCTTGGCTAAACCAGGGCTGGGCTAGGGACATGCTTGGGTCAGGGGAAGAGTCCTAGGCACGCTAGGACTCGAACACCAGGGCTGGGAAGGAGTCCTAGCAAGCTAGGACTCCAACCCGTGAGTGTCAAGGGGAAGGGGCGCAGGTTCAGATGTTTATGCAGGAAGAAGGGGCTCGGCCAGTGGGTCTGGGCTGGGCTAAGCTAGGTCCGTTAGAGTCTAGAGAAGGGGGTCCAAGGTTAAGAAGTGCTGGGCTCGGTGGTTGGGAGTCCTAGCAGCAAAAACGTGGGAAACATGACCTGAAGCAGCAAGATGGCGTGCATGCTGCTTCTGGATTCAGGAGACTCATGCGCGGGGTCCAGGGGCTGGGTCGGTCTGGGCATGGTCTGGGCGTGGTCCAGGGAAGGTTAGGGTCGTGTGGGCTCGGTGGTGGCTCGGCTGGGAGAGTCCTAGTTGGGTTAAGAGTCCTAGTCATACAAGGAAGCACACACACAACACATGCAGGTTTTGGACCAAGTTTCAGAAGTGTTTTGGTGGGCCAAGGCTGGTTTTTCGGGATGGGCTTGCACAGTAGGGTCCCTAGATGGGTTGGCTAGGTTTTGGCTCAAGGTGGCTCGGGCGTGGCTCGAGTAAATTGGGAGATGGCTCGGTGTGTTCGAATAGGTGTCAAAAACGAGATTTTTAGAACTAAAAATGAATCAATGGGTCCACGGGTGTGGCTCATGACTTGGAAGGGTAGAATAAATCATAAAAATGTTATGTTAAAAATTTGGGATCAAAATAACGAGTTTTGGATTTATTTGAGATTTAATCGCCGCACGAAACGCTAATTAACGAGTTAATTATAACGCCTAGTTTCAAGCTTTATAAAATTATGAAAAATTGGGTTTAAGCTCAAATAATTATTATAAATCTAAGTTTTTAATTTAGGAATTTTATATTAAGGTTTGGTTTAATTCGAGATTAAAAAGCATTAATATGTTACATTTAAAGATTAATTTTAAAGTCATCGATTAAGCTAAATAAAAATATGAGAAAATTCATGTAGGCTTAAATAATTATTTGGGACATATTAAGAGTTAATGGAATTAATAAAATGTCAAAAACGAGAAATTTTACGTCTAGGGGTAAAACGGTCATTTTACACCGAGAAATTAGTAAACGTCATGGCAGTGTCCTGAAGGCTGTTTTATATGCTAACATGATTATTTTAAATGTTTATGGATGCTTTTATGATTTCATATGCCAAAATGTTATTTTAAAATGATTATGGAATTTTATACGTTTATGGATTTTTATGTCAAAATGTTTATTTTAAATGTTTATGATTTAAAATGTTAAAATGTTCATTATAAATGTCTATGGATTTTTATAATGAAACGATAACGTTAAAAGACATGTTGCATGTTTGGTTTAAAATGAAAAATGTTATATGCATGATTTTTATTAAGTGATGATAACATGTTGAAGGATGTGAAAGGATTGTGACTAACACGATGATATGTTGGAGATATCGTGAGGGTTATAATGCCAGTGGAAGCCCGACGATCGTGTTTCCTTGGATACGGACATGTAGATGTATACGATGATATGTTAATACGTAAGGCCAAGGCCCAGTTGACCGGTGAGAGTGTTGTTGGTGTCCCCGCCGCCCAGTACTATGGTTACATGTAGATGGATCCATCGCCCAACACGTAGACGTAGACGTAGATGAACACGAAAGTCACAATTAACGATCTGAATTCAACGAAAGAAAAAAAGAATATGTATATGTTGATGATAATATGAATATGAATATGTTGAGGATGATATGATTAAGTTTGTGAAAATGTTTATATTTAAAGTTCATGCATTATTATGAAAATGTTTACGAAAATATTATTGTTTAAAGTTTATGCATCTTCATGAAAACGATATTTTAAGTACAAGTATTTTTCACTGTTATATGTTAACTGTATTACGTATTACTTGTTATCAAGGATATGACGTGTTGAGTCTTTAGACTCACTAGGTGTGATTGATGCAGGTGATTATGATAATAATGTTTATGGAGGTCTTGATGATTGATTTGACTGGACTGAAGGTGCACATAACCCGAGGACCTACGCTAGTTTTCCGCACTAATTATGATTTATGATTTTACGTGATGTTAAAGATATTTTTACGAAAATTTATTTATGAGTGATTTTTGAGAGGTTATAGTATGGGCTATACTTTTCAAATAATATTTTTGGGTTGATAAAATAGTTGGTTATTTTACTTTTAAAATGGTTCCAAAATATTTTATGATTCGGCCGATGCTAGGGAGGTTTAAAAAAAAATTCTAGTACTTTTAAAGCAATAAAAAGGGCAGACGTTACAGTCAGAGTTCCAAGATATTTATATATATTATGCTGGTTTGATACTTTTGCCAGGGAGATGCCCTGTGTAGATGTATGATTATGTTTTATTGTTGTTTGGATTTTATTTGTGGTATGTTGTGTCTAGTCCTGGCCAGTGCGGCTGTAGGATATTTGTTTGGTTGATTGTGAACTTGTTGTTATCTTCGAGCGTATATTAATGTTGTTGTGTTTTGAGATTTTTGGGATGTCCTACTTACGGGGAGATCATGCCGAAATTTCTGTAGGCCCAAATGAACGTTTTAAACTCGTTTTCGCTATTTACACCATTTAATCCTTGTTGTTTGGTAATTAAATATTAATTAAGAGCACGGGCCCTGACAATATGCTTGATATATTTCACAAGTGTTGTCCGGTGAAAAATTTGCCCAAGTTTAAGTTTTCATGTATTTTGTAATTGTGGAATTAAAATTATTAATCGGTAGTTGGGTTATGGTTAGCTTGAACGAAATGAAAAACGAAAACTCTTGTAAAATCAAGGGCTCGAATCTTTAATCAATGAAAGGAGAATTCTCCATGCACTTTGCTTCTTGAACTCTTACGTAATATGGTATAAGAGAGGGAGCTTCCGCACATAGTTTTCTACCGATCGGCGAACTAATTTTTAGATCGAGGCATCCATTTTTGATTCTTTTCTCAACACATCTTCAGAAGCGTAATTCATGGCTTCGGGAAATTCATCAAATTCATTATGTTCCAATGCCCAATCCGCCATTGATTATCCTATGAGCCTCTATTTATTATCTTCATCATTCCAATAATATTGGTTTCACATTGGTCTCACAACCGCTCACCGGAGAAAACTATTTGTCTTGGAGCAGGGCCATGAAGATTGCACTTTCCGTCAAAAGCAAAGTGGGCTTCGTTGTTGGAAAATTGCCAAACCTTCAGTTGCAGGGATGAATCTCCTCAATTACTGGACTTGAAGCAACATTATTGTAATCTCTTGGATCTTGAATTATGTTTCCAAAGAAATCTCAACAAGCGTTCTATTCTCATATTCTGCTGCAACTATTTGGGAAGATCTCATAGAACGATTCCAACAGAGCAATGGGCCTCGTATATTTCAGTTGATGGGTGATCTGATAAACTTATGACAAGGACAAAACTATGTCAGTGCCTACTTCACCAAGCTCAAAGCCCTTTGAGAAGAACTGAATAACTTTCGACCAATTTGCAACTGTGGTCGATGCAATTGTGAAGTAGTAAAAAAGATAGAAACACGTTTTTAGATAGACTATATCATGACCTTCCTCATGTGTCTCAATGATTTGTTTGCTCAAGTTCGCACCCAAGTCCTATTGATTGATTCCCTCCCTCCCACCAATCGTGTCTTCTCATTGGTTATTCAAGAAGAATGCCAAAGGGCCATTGGAATTCAGTCTACGGGCCTCGCTTCTACAGGAGGTATGACTTTTTCTGTTAAGATTGATCAGCGTCAGACACAAATCAAGGCCAAAGAGCCACCAAGACAACACCGAGAAAATCATCGGGAAAGATTTGTGCAAAAAGTGCAACATCGATGGTCATACTGTAGATACTTGTTATAAGATACATGGATATCCTCCAGGGTTTAAGCAACGAGCGAAAAACTCAATTAGGCCAAATATCGTTAGTGCAAATCAGATCTCGGGGCCATACAATTCTTCTATTGATCATTCTACAAGTGATATTGATTCCTCACCAAATGTGTTCCAAAGGTTCAGCAAAGATCAAATGGAACAACTGAAGATAATGTTTACTCAACATTTTTCTTCATTTGAAAACCTCCACAACTCTGCTAATGACTCAAATAATGCTCATGTAACAGGTACTTGTTTATCCACATATGATTCTAATTCTCTAAACTCTACATCATGTTGGGATATTGATTCTGAGCATCCAGGAACATTTGTTCAAATGCGTCTTTGTTTAAGTCAATTAAACCTATTAGTGGTTCGACAGTCACTCTGCCCGATCACTCCACTATCAATGTTGAATTATGTGGAGACATTAGACTTTGAGATTCCTTAATTATTGGGAATCCTATAAGATTCGTTCGTTCTTTTTTCTCTGATAGATGGTCAGAACTTCATCTGAATTTGAATCCTACTGAGAGACCACTAAAGATCAGAGATTGTTTAAAAAACAACAAGATCCTTATTTTGTCCCTACCAGGCGATTGGAAAAGAAAGAACTGGTTAATATATTCAAGATAATTACGTATTTACAAAATATTGTCTCAATTCATCCTATTTCATCATATCCAGGGTGTGATAGGGTTCTGAAAGATGAACCGAATATGGACAGTTCCAATAAGATTTCATCTGTGAACAAAAATCCATTGTTTTATTTATTTCATATAATCCATGACCGGAACAGAGGAGAATACACGTTACACCGTGATTTTGAATCAGAAGAGAATATCAAGAAATGACATATCTATTCACTCTATCAATAACCGAGCCGGATATGGTGTATCATAAAGGATTTGCATTTTCTATTGATCCTACATATTGGATCAAAAACAATTCTTAAATGAGGCCAGTGATGAATTGAAAAAGAAATTTTTATTGGTTCTACATCCTATTTTTTATGAAGAAAATGCATCTTTTTCCTCGAAGGATCAGAAAAAAGATGGGTCTGGATCTCCTGCGAAAATGATTTGAAAGATCCAAAACCAAAAATGGTTGTATTTGCTGGCAACAACATAATGGAGACAGTCAATCAATAGACTGATCCGAATTCTGATTCAAATCCAATATAGTACCTATTGGTACATAAGAAATATATTGAATCGAGTTTTTTTAATGAATAGATCTGATCGAAACTTCGAATATGGAATTCAAAGAGATCAAATAGGAAAGGATACTCCGAATCATAGAACTATAATGAAATATATGATCAACCAACCTTTTATCGAATTTGGAAAAGAGTCAGAAGAAATGTTTCAATCCTCTTATCTTGATTTCTCGAAGCGAGAGATCCATGAATGGGGATCCTAATGCATATAGATACAAATGGTCCAATGAGAGCAGGAATTTCCTGTAAGATTTGGAACATTTCATTTCTGAGCAGAAGAGTCGTTTTCAAATAGTGTTCGATCGATTACGTATTAATCAATATTCGATTGATTGATTTGAGGTTATCGACAAAAAAGATTTGTCTAAGCTATTTCGTTTCTTTTTGTCCAATTCACTTCTTTTTTATCCAAGTGGTTTTTCTTTTTGTTTAATCCACTTCTTTTTTCTCTGTGAGTTTGGGGAATATCCACATTCATAGGTCCGAGATCTACATCTATGAATTGAAAGGTCTGAATGATCAACTCTACAATTAGTTGTTAAAATCTATAGGTCTTCAAATTGTTCATTTGAAAAGGGGAAACCCTTCTTATTGGATGATCATGATACCGCCCGAAAATTGAAATTCTTGATCAATGGAGGAACAATATTACCCTTTTTTTTCAATAAGATACCAAAGTGCCTGATTGACTCATTTTATACTAGAAATAATCGCAGGAAATCCTTTGCTAACGTGGATTCCTATTTCTCAATGATATTCCACAATCAAGACAATTAGCTGAATCTCGTGAAACCATTTCATAGAAGTTCGGTGATATCTTCTTTTTATAAAGCAAATCGATTTCGATTCATGAATAATTCACATCACTTATGCTTCTATTCTAACACAAGATTCCCTTTTTCTGTGGAAAAGGTCCAATTCAACTAATTCACCATGAGTAGGACTCCGACTATAACATAATCGACAGATCCAAGACACACTTCTACAAGTAAAAGGAGTTCGAATAGCTATTGGTTGTGCTCGAAAGGTTATGAATCGATTTACAAGTCCAATCCCATTGTCTTGATTTATAGTAGCAATACACTGTGTTCCATATATATATCATCAGCTAATATACGACCAATTAATGTTTGAATAAAAATCCTTTCTGTCATGATTCCACTATGAAGACTCACAGAAATACCACAGATAGTACAACAATCTGTTCGACGTATAGCAACGTGTTGAACTAATTCAACAAGCCTGCGCGTGAGATATCCAACATCGGATGTTCGTACAGTAGTATCCACAACCCCTTTACGGGCACCATAGAAAGAAATAATATATTCTGTTAAAGAGAGCCCTTCACGTAAATTGATTTGAATAGGTAAATCAATCATTTGTCCTTGAGGATCCGACATTAATCTTCTCATACCTACTAATTGATGTACTTAAGATGCATTCCTCTAGCTCCATAAAAAGACATTATATGGACTGGATTAAAGGGGTCAGTCATCCTAAAATTAGGATTCAATACAGTCCAACCAATTGGGAGAGAACAATAGATCCCTTTTCAGGAGCGATTCATCCTTCCCGAACGCAGCCTACAACCCTCCGTTGTACTGCGCTCTCCAAGTGTGCTTGTTCTCCCTTTCTTCTTTACCCCGGCAAGTCTTTGTGAAATAACTCCGATGAGAAGAAAAAATAAGGCGTTAAGAGACTCTCCTGGCCCAACCCTAGACACTCTAGGATCTTTATTCAAACCTTCTCCCATTTTGAGTCAAGAGATAGATAAATAGACACATCCCATTGAGTTGATCGGGGGTGTTCGTAGTGACTGAGGGGGTTAAAGACCAAGAAATGGGTTATTTATATCAAGCATTCTTCTTACGGCTAGATCCAACAAAAATAATTCTATTAGATCGAATGTACTTATTCGATCTAATAAGTACCTTGTATCAGAATTGAAAAATTCTACGGCTCATATCTTTAGTATTTGCTTATTTATTACATGTTTCTACTATTTAGGCAGAATACCGTCACTCATTCTTACTAAGAAACTGAAAGAAACCTCGTCGTCTCATTGATCGACTTTTTTATCTCACGTTATCACGTCTAGACATTGTATTTGCGATTCACAAACTTAGTCAGTTTGTATATAAGCCTTGTACGACTCATATGCAGGTTGTGCACCATCTTTTGCGTTATCTCAAATCTTTTCTTGGCCAAGGAATATTATTTCCTACCTCATCATCCACCCAACTACGGGCCTTCTCCGACACTGATTGGGCGGCCTGCACAGACACAAAGAAGCCAGTCACAGGCTTCTGTGTGTTTCTCGGTGATGCTTTGATATCATGAAAAGCAAATAAGCAAGCCACTGTCACAATCATCCACCGAAGCAGAATATCGAGCCTTGGTCAGCACTACAAGTGAAGTCGTGTGGCTTACAAAGCTACTTCAAGACTTTCATATTTCAACCCCTACACTAGATATTGTGTTTTGCGAGAGCCAATCATCAATCCATGTTGCTAACAATCCAATATTCCATGAGCGAAGAAAACACATCAAGATCGATTGTCATTTCGTTCGTGGAAAGATTGTGGATGGTTCTATCAAGCTGCTCCATGTTCGTTCTCACATGCAACTAACGGACATGTTCACCAAACCCTTACCATCTACTACCTTGACAACATTATTATCCAAGATGTCTATAAAAAAATGTTTATAGTACATCTTGAGGGAGATATTAGATATATATTCAATCAAAATATAATCAAGTTGTTAGTCAGTTAAATAACAATTAATCAGTAGTTGGGTGATGGTTAGCTTGAACGAAATGAAAAAGGAAAACTCTTGTAAATTCACTGGCTCGAATCTTTAATCAATGAATTGAGAATTCTCCATGCACTTTGCTTCTTGAACTCTTACGTAATAGAAACCAACTTAATCGAAGGGAATCCGAGACCAATATTGAAATGGATTGGATTGTTTAAAAATAGATCTGAAGCCATTTTAATTCAATATAGTTCAGGAGCTAACCATGATTTTCTATCTGAGACTAATCACAAGTTTTTTGGGAAAAAATCATTATCTAAAGATTAGTGCTTCAAGATATATAATAAATTTAACATATTACGATTGATACTATTCCAGAAAATATACAAAATTATAACTTATAAGTAGAAAAAAATAATACTCTTAGGCATAAAAATTAATATTTTTTTATTGATGACCCAAATAAGATATTTGTCTCACAAAATACGACCCGTGAGACCGTCTCACACAAGTTTTTGTCTTTATGAATATGTTTATTCGACATTGTAATCAATAACACGCATAAGTTTTAATAATCAGATTAATTAAGCTCGTCCAATAATAGTTATGTCAAATTAAAATGATAACCAAGTTTACCGAAAGTATAATTTCTCGTCTGAAGTTTCAAAACCACCTTACGATGAAAAATACTAATTATCTAAAAAATAAAATATGAGTTTAATATTTTAATAGTTAATTACAATGCAAACAATCAATAAATAACAAAATCATGAGCTATCAAAACACCATTAACAAAATATAAAATAATTAAAAAACAACATTTTCACATATTAATCTCTTTACTAATAGTACCGAACTTAGTGCAATACTATATCATTTTTAACAGGAATCCATAATCAAATATCGCGTGAATCTTTAAAAAAATTTGAAAGAAAGGTAACACAAATCATTAAACAATAATCTCAAATTATACGAAGTAAATGACAGATTTATTATCCACACAAAAAATTTTAAAGGCGGTCTCACGAGTCAATTTTATGATAAATTTTTTTATGTTGGTCACTCATAAAAAGTATTAACTTATTATTATAAACATAAGTAGAATTGACTCATTTCACGAATAAATATCCATAAAATCGTCTCATAAAAAACCTACTGATTAATATTTCAAGCATTGTGCCCCGGAATAAATTACAAATCTTGGTGCATTAAAGCAGTGGCTGGCCTGAACTTTGTCATTCAAGCAGTGCACCAATATTAATAAAAGATGAAAAAGAAAAGGTTTAAGAAATTAAATAAACACTGGGATAGGTTTATGATAACAAAAAGGTGTTGTGTTGCTTTTGAGTGATAGTACAAATTAGTGGAGTACATGTATTTGTCACTAATTAGTTATATGTTTTATTCTCTACATTAACACTTTTTTGAGCGAGCATGTCATCCAAAAATTTTCGAGTGCGATTTCTCTGGTTGACGTGGTTTGCATATCACTGCGTTCAGTCCGAGGGTTTATAAAATTCACACCTATGGATAGCGGAATTCCGTTTCATGTGGCCCATTGAAATTAGGGTGTCGATTTTGTTGGGTTCAAATGGGGATGAAGCAATGGAATTAAAAAAAATTCTCAACCCGAACTCGAATAAACCCATAAATTATAAATTGAATTCGAATCCGAACCAATCTGATTTTTATACTATGCAATATTATTTTTTTTAACAAATTAATTAAATAAAAATTCAAAAAACATAATAATAATAATATAATAATAATAATAATATAATATTTTAATTTAAACACATAATAGTAAAATACCGACTAAATATTATAATTATGTTTCACTGATTTAAATATTTAAATTTAAGATTCTAATTGTTTAAAATGTTAATTGCTTCACAGAAGAAAAAAACAATTGACAAGAAAATTCGAATGTTTCACTAAATAAATATTATACGATGAAAATTTATGATATTA
The DNA here is from genome assembly GCF_025594145.1 of Primulina tabacum. NCBI lineage: Eukaryota > Viridiplantae > Streptophyta > Magnoliopsida > Lamiales > Gesneriaceae > Primulina > Primulina tabacum. The sequence goes on from NC_134551.1 coordinate 46,668,703, forward strand.
ATATATAGAAAAAGATTTTCAAGTATCACAAACTAAATTTTAAACTTTGAAAGGTTTCAAATTCCTATATCACAAATTAAATGTATTGAAATGTGTTAAAGTCTAAATCCGTACAGATGTAGTGTTGTGTTTGGCACTAAAATAAAAGGGCATGAGATGTTTGCATAGTGAAACAAAATATATAAATGGATTTGTTGAGATTAGGTTAATTGGTGACTCATTCCTTAATTGATAATATATAAATTTTTTTGGGGTCAGATTTTGTGTCCAACTCGATCTAATCACAACCCTAAAACCCCAACCTGAACTTGACGGTTGGTGGTCGGGTTTATTTTTGACACCCCTAGTTCAAAAAAGTGTTTTAAAACCAGATCAGGTCAACCGATTCGACCGAGAATTGATCAGGTATCCGGACAATCGCATAAAAATCGTTTGACCGATTAATCATCCAGAACCAATCAAAATCGATCAGATATCAGACCGGCATACCAAAAAATCGGTTAGACCGATTTTTGATTTATTTTTGTTTGAAAATCAAAATTTCAAATAATCGTACATATTCATATTTTAAAAATATTATATTAAATATTTGGTTATACATATGTATGATTATTTGAAATTTGGATTTCGTTAAAAATATTATTTAATTTGTATTAGAGTTGATTTAATCTATTATTTTTGTTTTACAAAATATATATAACTATAGTTGGTATGCTGAAGCCCCCTCTTGTGGTCCGCCCCTGCTCTTGTATGAACCTGGCTTAATTGAGTAGCGAAGACTTGGATATATTACATAATATATTAAATTTTGAGCAATTTGTTCGATAAATAATAATTTTTGGCCGATTTCAATCCGTTCGATTCAATTTCAGTTTTGGATTGTGTTACACTGCCAGATTAATCTGGAACAGTTCCAATATGATATTTGACATGATTGTTCTGGTTCGATTTTCCTCTAATCCGGAACCGGTTTAATTTGATCTAGAAACTGTCTCATACGGTCAAGTAGGATGGCTGGATAGGAATAGTGACCATGGCGTTGTTGGATTTTCTATGATTGCCCAAATAGTGCAGTTTTGATATTCAATTGGGCTTAATAAGCCCATTTATACGACAGTGACTGCCCAATAGTTTGTACGGCTCGACCAATTTGCATAAGCCCAAAAAAACCCAGTTACATGATTTGGTCATCCACGTCGTCACGAGTACGATTTATATCTGTCTTCGTTCAATTCGATGTGACGTCATTCTAACGCAGCAAAGTCGTGCTCCAAAATTTCGTATTAAATCAGAAATATAAAACTAAATTTTTTTAAAAAAAAAAACCAATCAACCCATCGTTTGCGGACACGTATGCCGAATCATATGAAAATTTGGAGATTCCACTTAAGCTTTTAGTGCGACACGTGTGGTATCCGGACACGAGTGGTATCCGGACACGAGTGGTGGGCCCACACATCTGTCTCCCAGCTTTAGATTCCTCTTGTACTGGCATATAATTATTTTATACGAGAAAAATATTGTGAGCTAAAAAAAATCAAATTTATGTTAAAAATATTTTTTATTTTAAATCAGAATTCGTAGAAAGATTTACAAGATCGTCTTCCAAAACACATATTCTTATTTATATTTCTAGGTCGTGTTTGGTTATATATCTAATTATTTGAGTGGGTTCCATTATTATTTTTTTAAAAAAAAAATAATTTTAATAATTTATTTGCATATTAAAGTTTCTCTATTAAAAATTATCATACACAAAAATATGGTAACACGATAATAGACAAATGAATAAATAAAAATTAACTTCCAAAGCAGTTTCTCATCATAAGTACGTGCCAATTATATGGTTAGAATGTCAATTTATCGATGAATAAATGAGGCTATATAATAATGTACGTATGTGTTGAAATAAATTTGAATGAAAGTGAAATCATGGGCCACCCCTGCAAGCCCGAACAAGTTGGATGGGCCCAAGAGTCCAAGTCCGGTCACTGCAAGCCTGCATCCAAACCACCAACGGAGCCCACTCGTACTGTCGAATCCAAAATCAAGGGCCCTCGGAAATGATGGCAACCACTCTCTCTATTCACCGTTGCATCAACTCACACCAAACACCCACAAATTAAATTTTATTTACACGGACGTATTTCGTTAGTTTTGGATAAATAAATAAATATTTGTAAAATCGAAGTGTTCTTTTTAGTAATTTGGAAATATATATAAGAAATTGTAAGGACATTGTTGGTAATGACAACTTTGGCACCTGATGAGGACAAATGAAATCAAGGAGATTTTGGATGGTATGAATAGATTTTAAGGTCATAATTTGGGAATTCTGCCTAAAATGGACGGGTGAGGGTTCTCACTTAATAGTTAGATTATTCTACGTTATACTTGGAGTATTTCTCCTTCGTGTGGTCAAATGTTAGTCCTTAGATCATCAACTATATGTTAACTTCTATAAAAATGTGAGTGATTCACATGATCTAATGATATTAGAATAAGAGAGAAAACCACTCATGATATACCATATTAGCATATAATAACTTTCAATAGTTGCACTTTCAGCACTCGCTACCGATTTGGTAAAACGAGAGACGTTGGATTCATAATCCCGAGTAACTCGAAATTACGGTACAGATGATAGCCAGACGGCCGGCCATCAATCGCAAGCAACTTAACAGGTCTTCCAAAGAAATATAGGTGCCTAAGTTTGTATAATGAGTTTTGAATCTGCAAGGGGGAAGACAAGACTCCATTATTACATCGGCTCCGTCCTTGAACAAACCAAGTCTAGCTTGCTGCTGTCATATTTCACATCAGCCCTGCACCACTATTATCAACCAATGTTCTAAAAAGCACGCTTAAGCTTGAAGTTCGACAAAAACCTTTCTTGAAAAGCGGTTAAACTGTAGTTTGATCGAATTAAGCGTAATTAAAACGTTCGATTAATTAAGCTTAAACACAATTAATCGCATCTATTTATTTTTAAATTTTTATTCTGAAGGTATGTCTTTTTATTTTATAATAATAAATTAGGTTTATAATTTATATGTTTATTTTTTAATTTTAATTATGATTAAGCATGTTTGATAATGATTTGACAAATATTTAGTATTTTTTTAATGTGATCTTGTAAAAACAAATAAAGATTGCAATTTTGATATTTTATGCTTTTATAAATATGAGAATTAATGCATCAGACTTAAATTTATCATATTTATGTATTATATTATCTATTTATTAGTTTGAGATAATTACAATTACACTAAAAATAAAAAAAAATGTTTTTTTCACGCTTAAGCATGTGCTAATCTCGTTTAGTTTAAAAAGCTTGGAGCTCGACATCCACGCTTTCGAGACGCTTCACGCTTTTTAAAACCTTGATATTAACTCAACCATCTAGCAAAAGAAATTGTCAAATGTACGTAAAATTCACTGCACATTATAAGTTCATTATTCTGCTACATTTCGAAGCTGCTTTTGGAGGGACGTCTGAATTGTGGCCACTGACACTGAAATCATGATAAGGTTTTGAATTTATTCATAAAAAGACAAGTTACTTTCGAGTCCCACCAAAAAATTCTTAGCCGTCAAATATGCCTTTAGAGAGACATCGTTCTTCATACTTTTCTTCGTATTTTTTTTCCCAGATTAGGGTTTGATTTACTAGGGATTAACCACATGTTAAGGAAAATTTGCAAGTAGGTTGCGCAGATTTCAGTTAAGATTTATTTGGTGCACGAGTCGGCCTGCCATTGTGTGTCTTGTTTTGTCTACATCGCCATAGCTTGGCCCAAACCCGGGGGACAACTATTTAAGTTTTAACCTTATGAAAGTACATATCCAGAAATAAAAACGAGTACCTTTTTTTTTTTGTTCCATCTGCACTAGTTATTAAAATCCTTTTAACCCTCATAAATAATGTAAAATTTTGTCAAAAATGTGTACATGTTGATGAATTTTAATGTTTATTATAACGTCGGAATCGGCCTTCGCTATTATTCGGTGTGCATTATGTAAATCCTCAAACTAACCCTATAGTCTACAAATCATATTAGTCAGTGTAAACTACACTAGACAAGCAATATATGACAAGCTAGTCCTAGAAGATGTTGGTAGAGGTAATCGAACTTCTAATTATTAGTCAAACGCACACGCACTTTACAAACTCAAACACCAAGTTCATATTAGTTAGTGTAAACTACACTGGTCAAGCAATATGTGACAAGCTAATCGTAGAAGATATTGGAAGAGGTAATCGAACTTCTAATTATTATTCAAACGCTCATGCACTTTACAAACTCGGACAGCCGCTTAGTGTCAATCTTTCATTATTATTATAAATGTAATTGGAATTCCCATGTGGTAATGCTAACAAATAACAATCAATTATTCATAATAGTTATCGAGTAGGTCTTCTGTGAGACGGTCTCACTAATCTTTATTTGTGAAACAGATCAACTCTGCCGATATTCACAATAAAAAATAATACTCTTAGCATAAAAAGTAATACTTTTCCATGGATGACCCAAATAAGATATATGTCTCACAAAATACGACCCGTAATACCGTCTCACACAAATTTTTATCATAATGACATCACTAATTAACATGAATAACATCTCCAAAACGGAAGGTTCGACACTACCTGTGGGGGCAGTGCCCCACAGGATCTGGACCATTAGGTTTTAAAGAAATTGATGGACCTCATATATGTGTGTATAAATCTGGACATTTGATCTTTTAATGGGGCAGAGCCCCACAAGATTGGGATGAAATCTTCCGTCCAAAATGCACATCATGACATTATCTATATCATTTGTCATGTCACTTCTAACCGACGTGGCATATACGGTGACTTGTGATAATGGACATGGAAATCATTTTACACCATTTCTTATGTATCAGTTATATTTGTTCTATCATTAGGAACTGAACTACCAAATCGAGTATAAAAATATTAAATAAATCAGGTTTTAAACTAAATTAAAACATCGTAAAAATTGAACAACCTAACTGAAATATACGCAAGAGTTAATATTTCTTGATTTCATAGGAGTTAAAGAATAAATTAATCAAAACTACAATACTTTTTTTTTGGAAAAATAAAATTAATAAATTAGACAAAATTATTTGAACAGGAAAATAATTTGTTTGCTCCACAAATTTGTTTGATTTTGGGTATTGGTCTTTCAAAATTTAGTTTTTGTACAATAACTTTTAAGTTTTAGCTATCTTGATCCGAATATTTACATGACATCTGATAAGTCGAAAATTTTCAATGACATATTTTATGTCATATCAGTATTTTTCGGTTGCATATCAATACTCTGACCAAATGAAAATAAAAACAACAAATGAAATTAAATTTCTTCCACCAAACTCACTCTTAAACACACAATGGATCACAATTCAATAATATATATATATATATATATGTGTGTAGTAGTGTGTGTTTATATATATGAGTGTCAATTACCAATGGGGTAAATCCAGTCCAATCCAACTTTCACAAAGACATAAATAATCGGGATTCGAGACCAATTTTTATATGCCATCCAATGTGTCAAATCCAGAAAAGGCTGGTTGATTCAACCTCAGTGGACCATCTCTCTCCGATTAAAATAATTTTGCATTTTCTCCGGTCAAAAAGTTTGGTGCTCAAATTCTCAGACATTTGATTCATTTTTTACTTATAACATTTATTATCAATTAACAATATATATATATATATATATAGATGGTCACAATGTGTTTGATTCATGAAAGCAAGATGAATATTGTCCGAATTATACTGACATTGATGAAATTGAGACAAAATGAAATCCAAATTCAAATGATACTCTTGTGGGGCCGCTCCACGCATCAAACCTCCATATATGATGATAATCTTGGCCATCGCAGTGTCAATTAATTATATACATTTTATTACGCCCATGTAAATAATTCTCTCCACTTAATTCAGTTCAATTTCCACTTAATTCAGTTCGAATTTTTTTTGGGTCGCCGGGATTTGTTTATTCCTATTCCGGCAACCTGAGTTAATCAAAATCCAAATCGGATCATCAAGAATTCGTTTTTCCTTAAGGTCTAATCAAGATTTCGGCGATTCTCAAGCCGGTTAGTCGAGAGATATATATTGAATATTAAACGTTAATGGGAAAAGATCGAACTCTGACTAGCAGCCGCAGTGAACGCTATTTGGGAAGTTTTGGTAATAACCACGGCCAAGAAAGTGCGAACGGTGCGTGGGAACTGGGAGAGAATGAAGTTTGGTCAGTAGTTGACGAAACAGAAAACGGGAATGATCACCCGGAAAACGGAGGCTGGAATTCGCGTGCTTCCATGGAAAGCAACGGAAGCTTCTCTATCTACCCGAGCCGTCGCCCACCTCCGCCGTCCGACCACCACCGCCAGCTTGGTGGATTGTCGCTGGCTTTCGACGATTCCAGCAACTCATCATCATCACGGAGGAGGATCTTGCACCAACTCGGTGGACAAGACTGCGTGGGGGACTCTCCAAGTAGCCGCCACATGGCGGCGTCAGCGCCAGTGAACGTACCTGATTGGTCTAAGATTTATCGAAATGACTCAGTTGAGTCCCTACACGAGTTGGAGGATGAGTTGAACGACTATGACCCGGGTGTCATCGTGCCGCCACACGAATATCTCGCACGTGAGTACGAACGAAGCCGTAGAGTCGCAGCCAACTCGGTATTCGAGGGTGTGGGGCGAACCTTAAAGGGGCGAGATCTCAGTCGTGTCCGGGATGCGGTGTGGAACCAAACCCGGTTCGATGGCTAATTATTATGACAATTTGCACTGGGATTATTGGCTAAATATTTCTTCCAAGAACCCTTGATCATTGTAATAAATGGGATATTCAATATTGTCATTTGTGGGAAGTGGGCAATGATCAAACGAAGTAAGTTTACTTGGTCCATAGGTTGTCTTTGTTCAAAGCCTTCAAGTTTCCTAGTCCATTTTCCTTCTGTCGCAACTTGGTTAATTGTATTTTGTCCTTTTCGATTTAGTGTTGACAAACTTTTTAAGTGCATTCGGTTGAAAGTATAGTATATATTATAATGTTTGAGATTTTGATTAATTTCTTGAATCAATATCGTCAGCATCACGATCAAGTGGTGCACTTGGAGAAACTTCGACTTTGCCATCAAACCATGAGGATATCTAGATGAGTCTATGAAATCCAATCGTCAAACATGTCATTATTATATCGAAGGATGGACATTCGAGTTAATCATCGTTGTCAAATTCCACTAAAATGAATTCCAAGCCAAAAAAAAGAGGAAAAAAATGTACGACAAGTTTTAAAAATTTAACACTAAAGTACAAATTGTGCAACCACTGAAGACTGCTACACAATGTTACGCACGATTGCTATTTAAAAACTGTAAAAGTATTTTGTCACGTAGTGAGATGTGTCCATGACACAAAATACTGAATATTTTATCACAAAGAATGGCATCAATGTGCATCATTTACTTCTCCCACATTATTGGAAAGAGTTACTTACGCAAAATACCCCATGCCTATTAGTGCATCCACATTGATGCATTAATGAGTGATTATTAACATTCATTAATATTCATGCACCAATATGGATGCATGAATTATTAATCTTGGCTGTCATGTCAGCCAAGAAATTCATCAGAATGAACGGTATTATTTCGCAAATAGCGACGGTTTTTCGTAAACCGTCGCAAATTGAAAAACGTCGCTACTTGCGACGGTTTCTCAAAATCAGTCGTTACTTGCGACGGTTTTTCACAAACCGTCGCTATGTGCAACATTTTTTTTACATAATGTCATAATGTCAAACTAGAATGTAATGTCAAACTAGCCGTTTAAATAAAAGAGTCCAACATTTTTTCATTTTTTAATAATATTTTAATGAATATAGAAATTAAGTTATTTTTAAAATAATAATACTATTTATTTTTAATAATATTTGTTATAAAATTTTAACAAAATTAGAAAGATATTGAATTAATTAAAATTAAAAAAAATGAATAAGTGGATAGTGAGACCCATAAATAATGAAAGTTGATATTAAATGAATGTGAGTGTGTGTTAATAATGGAAAAGTATTAATGTAATGAATATGTGGCTCGTGAACCCCATAATTTTTGAAGAGATGGAAAGTTAATAACATAGATTAATGTGGACGGACGCGGATGCCCTTACGAGAGTGACCGTTACTTGGTCACAGGCAACATTGGATCACCGAAATAATATTACCAACAAACCCATGTCTGATGTGACTTGTGCGCAAAACCTAAATCATTTCGGCGTAGGTAGTGTACCCTTTATGATATTGGAAATTAATAATGCTATAGAGATGAGATGAGCAGTGAGACTCATCATTATTACGGTTGATGAAATCCTATCTATGTGGGCACTATCCTCACTTCATTTCAACGGATAAAATCTTGCCACATACAATTTCAAAAAAAAAAAAAAAAGTCCTACATATGTATGAGCAAATCTTGACCATCCATCTTATCATAGGACAATGCCCACGTAGGTAGGATAAAATAAACCTGATTATTACTGTGAAGAGGCCACGTAGTTTGGGCTAAAATTTCAGTTAGGGGAAAGATGTCCTGTTAGTGGAAAGGTGATTGATTTGATGGTTGCAACTTGCAAGTGAGGGTATCGAAAGGTTTTGAAGGTGAACAAAAAACAAACGCTTTGAACGGTGGATACCATCTTGCTCACCTTTTTCACGAAAATGAAACGACCTTATTTTATTAATTTATTGAACTCAACATAGGGTCCACGCACCGCAACACGATAAGAACATGACCCAAAATATGGAGTTACACTACCACCACTATTTATTGCATTCAACAAGCCGTGGCAATAATATATACATATATATCGAGTGAAATAAATAGTGGTGGTACATGTGCCAGTGTGTGATTCAACCGTCACATAATTAATGGAAGAAAGACAACGCCAAGGTGGCATTCAGCTATTTTAAAAAAAAAATTAATTAGTACAACGTTGTAATTCTTTGTTCAAATATGGAAAGAGTAGATGCCATCTAGTCGCAGTAAAATGCATACGAATGCACATCAACCGGACACAAACAGTAAAGCTCATGGCCCTAAAATTATTATTTTTTATATAAAAAAGCCATAATGACCAATTTTAAAAAGTAAGAACTAGGCGGTCCAAACGGATGGAAAAACAGTTTTGTATTTAAGAATAAATATTTAGTTTATGTCTTGGATGCATTCTGGTACAAAATATTTTTGCTACTCTAAAAGAGACTTGAGATAAGTACAATTAACATTAAAAAGAAGAAAAGGTTCGAAAGCAACAATTTAAAAGGAAAGGAAAGGAACTTGATTGAATAATCCTTGGAAAGGAAGTTCTAATGAATAATTTATCCAAATCACCTCCACAGCCCAATTCAGCATGTTTTGCCAACCCATCGGCCAACTTCTCTTGGCCTCCCTAGGACCCATATATAACAATTACATGGTGAAGAGGCCGTCAAGATTAGGCTGAGACAATTAGACTGGGATATCTCACTTTCAACTCATTTAAAGTGAATGTAAACCAACCCTCCTATTGTTACTCTCAACACACCCTTAGCACCACACATATATATAATATGAATTTATGTATATGTGCAGAAGTCATCAATAACAAAACATAATGCATAATACGATTTTCATACAAGCCATTTAACATACTGGATGTGAACCTCCGAAAATGGAACATCAAAAAAGAAAAAAACTTGTGTCTCAAACATAACAATCACTAAGCACACAACCGCGCATGTGTAAACATAAACCCAAACAAAATATGGAGACAACAAACATATGCAGCCATTGTCCAAGAAAACCATAAAACGCAAACATTTTTGCCTTGCTATGATAACAAAACTTGAAAGAGAGAGATAATTAAATGGCAAATTCAAACCATTCCAAACAAGAACCCAGTGAATACAAAGTATTCAGCTGCAACAGCAGCTGACAGCTCCAACTTCATGATCCACGATCAAAAGCTGTTGATTTCTTCTTGATGCTCAATACATCACTATACCAACATATGATTTTATTATTATTTCAATAGAACATTAACAACGAGCATGCAGCAATAAAAAATGACGAAAAGCAGCATGGATTAAGGAATGCCAGTAACGGGACTAAAGAGAAGTTGCTGATCCGAAGAGACGGAAGAAAAGTGTTTTTCAGTAATTAAAAAAACGATAAACCAAGTCTTCTAATGCATTGAAGCAAGGATTGTGTTGTTTGGGATGGGGAGTGGGTGGTGGTGGTTTGTGTTTGAGGTTATGGAGGTAGTTCCGGTCCTTACTGGCAATTGCAGAGAAGAAAAAGATACGGTGCAGGTTATTGGATTCCGTGTCACGGCAATTGAAGAGAAACAAAAAGATATGGTATAGATGATTGGATTCAGTGTTGAACGCTTGACCAGCACAATCACATTATTCAGGAAGCAATTTATCTAAAAGAATGTCCAATACCATGCTCTTCAAAGGTGGTGAGCCCTGAGAACAGAGGTGCAAGTATTTTGTTGGCGAGGTAGATTTAACGCTTAATCCTAAAAATTAGAATCAACAACATTTTTCAAACTTTATATCAGTTGAAAGTAGGCTATGATGGTGATGTAAAGATTATGATAGGTCACGGACAGTACAACAAACAATTATGGTAATTTAAAGACAAGGGGAACCATAAAATATTTTTGTAATCAATAGGCAACAAACAAAAAAATCGCAATAACTTAGTCGTGTCACGAACAGAGATTCCCAAAACCTTCAGGCACAAAATAAAGGTGCTAACAGAGAGCATGAATGAGAATGCGAGGCATCATAGACATTTTGTTCGAAGCAAGCAAGCAAGCATTGCTAATTTTTTTGACAATTGTGAGATATACCTGAGGCTGTTGCTGCTGCTGTGTTGGTTGTTGGTAGTCTCCGTATCCAGTGTACCCTGCATAGTAGAAGTTTGGATCCTGCGTTGGTTGAGTATATCCATAGGTTTCATAACCAGAAGTATTATATCCATAATATCCTCCATTCCACTGATTCGGATCAACCTGAGGCAGGGAGATTTGATAATTAAATCTCATGCAACAGTACAAGTAAAAAGGACCAAACAAAAGTTACAGGAGTAGAACCTGTTTGTTAGACGGACTACGACCCCATGAGAGTCGAATGCTTTGTCCTCCCAACTGGGTTCCATTTAAAATATTTATAGCTTGTTCGGCAAATCTTCTGTTATTATTTATGAGACAAAAGTTTTTACATGCACTTTTAAAACACTTAAAATAAAGGGAGGAAATTTTTTTAATACCCTCAATTTACCTATCACTAAACTGAACAAATCCACATCGTTTGCCTGCAGGTATTTTCACGTGGAGCAACTGTCCAAAATTCCCAAACAGCTGTCTTAATTGCTCATCAGTGACATTAGAATCCAAATTCCCGACAAATATCTGCAAGGAAAAAGCCTATAAACCATGATCCCATGCTTCATAACAAAAGCACACAAATGCAAATATAAGTATATTTTACTCACAGTGGTGTTAGATGGATCATCCTCACTTGCGATTCCTTGTGACGTCTGGTATGATGCTGCAATTGTAAGATAAGTATGTGAGGAAAAAGAGGAAAGCGAAAGAGGGAAAAAATTGGAGGTGTTGCCCACACTAAACACATCAAGCGAATAAGAAACCAAGACATCTCTCATTCAAGAGTCATTCCAACAATTATCCAACAATGAAAGCCACGCCATTCTAAAGACAGCTGTTGACTATGAAGATGACAGCAACTAAAACAGAATATAAACAAACTGGGTATTATACGTCTGAAAGATCTTTACAAAGGAATCATAAGCAGTGTAACAGCTAGATATGTAGCCATATAAATAGTGTTGTACAACTAAAGATTAAGCATGGGAAAAATAGCAGAGAATAACACATGCAGGCTAGCCAAGAGAGCTAACTTTAAAATAAAAATGTTGACAAGCATTCCCTTTGTGTGACAATTTCTCATCAATATTATCATTCAGTTTGACAACACCACCTCACAAAGCTTGCGAAAGCTACTTTACTGGCCTAAATAGGATCACTCCTCCGGAAGCTCTAATGAGTGAACCTCTCATAGTTGGAAGCCTAGGACTAGAGTAAGGAACAATTGCAGGGGCCAGCGGAGATTCTTCACAGCAGAACATCAAATGAAAGCACCACTGCCAACATTTCCAGAATTTGTTTGCCCAACTAAAGGCAGTGACATTTATAGCAGTGAGGAGCACAACCATACAGGATGTTTCGAGTGTGTTAATTTTCAATTTTGGTGATCATGATCTCAAAGGAACTACACCAAGACAGCTTCAAGAATTGTTCAAAGCATGAGTTACAGAGATAATTAAAACCGCTTGGATGAAAGCAGTTTCAGTGGCCTCATATTACTTCCCAATTTCCATGGGGAGCCCTTTAAACAGAAGTAATTCTAGAGGTAAGAGCTTGGTGAAGAAAGGGATGACTGGATGAGAACCAAAGAATTATAATTATGTGATGGCCTATAAGAAATCAATTCCAGATACTGAGATAATCTGAAGCTTATAATTAAACATGAAGTAAAAAAATTAATATAATATATGTAATTTGATTTTGACCAAGACCTAAGAAGTCAAAGGACTGGCAATAAAAGCTGGAAATTCTAGTATAATCAGTTCCTTGAGGAATCAAAAGTAAGCAGCATTAAATTAAAACTGACCTACAAAAAAACCAGGCACTAAAGAGTTATCATTTCAGCTCACATTGGCTCCAGGCCACTATATGATAAGAGCTTCCAATCACCCTGCTATGAGACAACCATAGCCTTTTATAAGATTATGCAAAGTTTTAATCCGTCATAACCTAAAATGTTCAAAGCGCTGGAAGGAAATTACACCGCAATCTGTCCTATTCCTAAAAAATTTAAGGGTGCAACAAACTCGAAAAAGCAAATAACACCGCTCGATTTAGAGCTCCGATTTCCAAACCAAGTGATTTCTCTAATCATTGAAACATCCAAATTCAGTAATCAAAACATTATACAATAGCAGATGAGAACAGAAAAAATCAAACCCAGAAGCGGTAAGTTCATGGTTACTCCAGTAGCCATAAAGTATTGCAAAGACATAGGCATACCTTTGTTCTGATTCCCCATTTTTTGCTTGTTAGCAGCTGGACCAATTCGCATTGGCCTAGAGGAACAAAACATTCCATTCATCTCAGTCATGGCACGCATTTGTTCAGTTTCATCAGCAAATCTCACGAACCCGTAGCCTTTTGGACGCCCAGTTATCGCATCAGTGACAACCTTTGCACCCTTAACTGAAGGATAAGAGGGCCTAAAAGTTTCTATAAGCATGTAATCAGTAACATCAGATGCCAAATCTCCAACAAAAATTGTATATTCAGGGGAATCATCACGTTTTTCACCAGCTCCCATAGATGCCCAGTTTAGTCTAAATGTTTGCTCAGCATTGGGCATGGGAGTGCCATTATAAACCTGAAGGCTCCTTTCTGCAGAAGCATGGCTGACAAATTCAATAAAGCCATAACTTTCAGGTTGGCCAGTTTGCTTGTTACGGATGACTTTAGCAGACAACACCTAGGGAGAAAAACAGTTACATAAGATCCAAAACCCAAAAAAAAAACTTGATGAACAATACAGCCTATCTAGAAACGTATCCCCGCCGTGTCCAAGACATATTCGACTGGTCAAACCTACAAAAAGTCAATGACATGTATTTTGACATATCCGACACGCCTATCGTCCGATACTTCGGGAAAAAATTTAGGAGTATCCGTGCTACATAGTGTCCAATTTAGAGTATGATATTCATTAAAAAAAATTCAGATTAAATTTAGCAATCTAACAGGAAATCTCTGTGTCACACATGATTATTGATTAAACTCACGCTCCCCCTTTGTATTTAGGGTCCTTTAGTATTTGTCCTTTAAAATCTACTATTTTCTAATTTGAGAAAATGAACTTTGTTGTTGTAGCATTTCACAATCCATGATTGCCTCGATGGAATATTCCATCTCAACTCTATCACATGGCATGCATCTCTTGCCAGTTGCATACTTGCACCGACCCTTACACTCGTAAAATTATTTCCACCTGGTAACCTGAGCTTTATAGTTTTCCATTTTCTTCTTGATATTAAAAATCTTTATGAGAACAATCACTTATTTTTAAGTAAGTGATTGACATGGCATCGCCAACCTCCATTTGTTCCAAAGCCTCATCCCAATATGTCGTATATTAAAAAATAACTAAAGCTCTGATGTGAGTCTTGAATGCTAAAACTGTCTTCATTGAAAGGAAATATCAATTACAAGAACAATATCAAAAGGTTGACTGTATTGTGAGGTATTATGGATCGAATAACAGTAACGAGAAACAATGGTATGAAATATGCGAGAAAGAGAGCTTGGTATAACCGTTTGCATCTCAGATTTGGGGTGGACGCAGGGCCTAAAAGAATGAGTAACAATCTCTTAATTACATCAAGCACTCATTAAAAAATATAACAATTTCACAGGTGAACTGCATTATCTTTATGAAGTCAAGGAAAAGATGAAAAAACCACCATAAAATATATGCCACATTGTTCCCAAGTGCACAGGAAACTAATGAATTTCCAGGGTTCAGGTCAAGACAATATAGTTCAGGGGTTTAAGACATTAATAACAAAGTGCAAAACAGTTTCTAATTCAGTGGCAAGGTCATTTAATTATAAGCACAAACATTTATATAGGCTAATCTTTCCTAATATTAAAATTTAGAACACTTACTTTATAAAGCAGCCAGCTACAAATAATTTATTCTCAAAGCTTCAATAATGTGCACTATACTCAAGTGCTAAAAGATGTGTGGGTATGACGCAAAACTAATAGTTTACAACCTAAGTCCGAGAGAAAATCCTGATCAACAAATTATAAAAGCAAATGAAATAAACAAATCAAAACATAATCAAAGAAAGAACAAAACTTTGAAAACTTGACTCGAGCAGTAAATCTAAGAATCAGCGTTCTTCAATCAGGAAAAAAAGTCAATAGACACAGGTGATCTATGAAAGTGAACAGTGCATGTATTCACGTATACCTCCCCGGAAGTGCCGAAACAGCTGAGCAAATACTGCTCGTCCATCCAATACTGCAGATCACCAATCCAGAGACTCCGGATCCCGTCGTCCGCCACTAGCGGCTGAGGCGTTGGAACGGGGGCGTAAATAGACTGCTGTGGCGGCTGCTGGTAATAGTACCCAGACGCGGGTGGCTGCTGTGGCGGAGGGATGTGGTATTGCGGTTGTTGGGGTGGCTGCGACATCCATTGATGAGATGGCTGTTGCTGAGGGTATTGCTGGTATTGAGGAGGCGGAGCCATATGAGATGGGACGTTGGTGTTCGGCGGCTGCATCATCGTCGGAAGCCTATCCTCTTTAGCGAGAGGAATTGGAGAAGCGGAACCCTAATACGGATGAGAGAGAGAGAGGAGGGTCGCGAATCCTCCTATTTTAAGCCTTTATTATTATTATTTACTGTTTATTATTTACTATGTATTCTTTATTATTTATTTATAATCATAATTCTCTTTTGAATAATTACTAATTTATGTTTTTTTAATACTTACTAAGTTATAATTATATATATATATACATATATCATATTATATTAATAAAATATCAAGATTTGTTACATGCTTTAAAAATATTTAACAAAATAATTTAAACTCGAGTTCGATTCGAAAAAATGTTATACATGACAGGATCGATTATGAGGATCATTGTTGAGCTACAATAGCTCGGTTCTTGAAATATTGAACACTGGTGAATTAAATCGAGTTTGATTTTCAAACCAAGCGGAAGACACTCGAAATAATCCTTCGTAGAAACCAATTAAACATTTTGTAAAGTATTTAAAATATATGAAATTTGAATGAGTAAAAATATTTTGGTTGAATCATTTTATCAAACACTTGGTATGCAATATTTTGGTATTTGAAGAACACATAAAATGCTTCAACAATGCTTCTTTAAAAACTAATGGAACTGAATAGTAATGCAATAAACAAATAGACACGAATTTTTTTATGGATGTTCGGAGACTTCAAATGTTCATACGTCACCCCTTATTCCCTTGGGAAAGATTCACTAGAAGATTTTGATTTTTACAATTCTTTGTACGAACCAACTCCGGAAGACCAGCACCCAACTAGAACTCCTAGCACTCAATATTGTAGGCAGCACCTCACAATCAGCATATTATTTAATGTCTCATATACAAAAACTACAAACACAATGCTTTACGTCTTTGTTTAAAGACTCATTCAACTAATATTTGAAGTTCAACTCTCTTGTATATGTGTAAGTGAATTGTGTGTGAGGAAATTATCATTTACAGTATACATCTCAAATATATCCTCACACAAGGGTTTGTGCTCTCAACTAGCTGATTTTTTCATGTTAACTGTCGATGCTTTGAATCCTCTTCAAAAGCTCTTATTTGATCTTCTAGATGTTGTATTTATAGGGCCCAACAATGTTATATACGTTAGATACAAGAATATGACTGTTTAAAAAGTTTGTGTACTGTTTCTGAAATTGCAACGATCAAATTCGCCTTGCTGGACATTTTCCCGAGTGGTCAACTCTGGTCAACTGGTTCAGTTCAACCGGTCTTCAGCTGGTCTGGTTCAGTTCAACCGGTCTTCAACTGGTTTGGCTCAGTTTCAGCTAGTTAGCAGCTGATTCAGTTCAGTTGGTCAGCTGCTGGTTCAGTTTCAGCTGGTGTGTTAAAATAAGCCTAACTGATTTCATTTTGTACAAAACCAGTAGTTTCATCGTTATTTATCAGCATCTTAAACTTCAACTCAGACTTTGACTTCTAAAGATGATTTATAGATCATCGTCTTATCTTTCCAACGTATATTGAATCGCTTCATTTTGATTATCGAGCTGAGAGATATGACGAAAATTCCGCAACTGCTCAAACCCAACTGATTGCTGTTTTCGTGCAATCAGTTTGGTAATTCAGCGATCAGTTAGACCTTGATAACATCCGAATTTTCCCAACTGACGTAAAATACAAATTGTTCCAAATTGAGTTTTCTGATCAGTTAAAATGGCGGATTGTCATTTGGATCATCCGGTTGAGTGATATCGTCAAAATACCAAAGTTTGCCATAAATTCAGTTTGTGCAGAATTCAGTTTCAGTTTGCTTATTGTTTTAATAACTTCACACTTGAGTAAATATGTTAGAAACAAAACAAAAAATTTTGTTAACATCAAAATCAAGATTTCGAACATGAAATGTTCCAACAATACATGTTCAAGTTCAAGTCGATTTCAATAAATTCGATATGATTAAATATTTTACAAATCAACTTCGAAAAAGTTCACAAATCAACTTTAATTATTTACATATCTAAGAACAAATATCATATACATCTCTTAATAGTGGATAAGCATAGATCCAAATCCACATTTTTTTTAAATGTCATTGTCAATTTTTGTAAAAAAAAATACAATTGTGAGTCAACACGTGGGATTGCTATTAAATGAAATTATAATTGATATTAAATATGGATAAATAGTTGCAACTGAATTGATTACTTGTGTTGTACAGTTAATCGGTTAATTTAATTTTACAAGAAAAGTTTTTAGGAAATCTTTGTCCTATAAACAGAAAGTATCATCTTATTTATAAAGTTTTCAGAAGTGAAATAACAATCCCAATGAAGTTACGAGAAATCGAATGGAGATGCAATTAATGCTTTCTGAAAAATTAAAGAAGAATTGCAAAAATCAATATAGAAGTGGCACAAATCATGTCGTGATTCATATAGATTCCAGACTTTGATAAAAATTAATTTTAAAAAGTATATAGATTCACTTATTGACATTGGTATATGCAATAAACAAATGAGTAATCTTCAAAATTCAATATTGGGAACAATTTCAGAGAATCTATATTCAAGAAAAATTACATGAGTAATTTATCCAAGAATTTCTTACAACCTAGCAGATCGAGATTTCAACCGAGCTTTAACATTACATCAAATTTCAAAAAAAAAAAAAAAAAAAGATTGGTGAAGATGGTAATAGACCATATTCTATTACATGTCAAATTTCACATGCTATATCTAATATATATCACTCATAATTTTTTTATTATAAATGAGTTTATTGAAATACCAGAAATATTCAAAAAAGTTGCTTGGACATTTTTTTCAGAAAGAATCGAGCACAAGAAACATATATTCAAATCTAAGACAAACCGATTTTACAAAAGAATCAAAGCCTTAGACTGGAATCAAGAAGACAATATTTTTAAGGAGATAGATTAAAATTACATATGGGGAAAAACACATGTACCAGAAGCTCAACGTGTACCAAAAAAATTTTGACAATAGAAAAGTTTAGATGTCCAAAAAGATGAAGATAAGTCCAAATAATATATGATATTATAAGATAAATAAATCAATTTTCTTGTAATATTATATATTATTTTGTTGGAAACTAGATTCTGGAGTTTGACAAAACATGAATCAATCGATTAACAAAATATGAATCAACTGATACGCGCAAGCAAATTCGGCAACTGAACTTATCAACTGAAATCAGCTGATACAATGACACAGAGTAAACTGATCAGTTGGAACTGATCAGTTAAAACATTCAGTCGAATGCCTCAAAGTCTCTCAACTGAAGATGTCTCGGGAAAGAACAAAGAAGACATAACAGTTTACAAGAGCACCGCACAACAACCAAGACTACTTAAAACAACGCATTCCGGACAAAGCAATTAAGATGCCGAATTACACAATAAATGAAGCAAACAATATCGAAGGAATAATCAAGTGGAAACCAACGGATACAAAGATTCAAATTTATCTCAAGATTACCGTTGGAAAAGAAGAGTATAAATATGGCAGAAGAAAAAGAAGAAGTAACGATACATCATTCAGAACTTGCTATTACTCTGTCAAAATCTCAGCTCACTCTTACTCGATTTATTCGTAGCATTCAAGGCTACAAGTTGAGCAAACTAGCACTCTGTAATATTTGTTAATTCAATAGAGCTAAGATCAGTTAAGCACAGAGATCATTTTGTAATACTAAGAGTTTCAGTTTAGGCAGTGGGTAAGTCCTAACTGAAGTGGGTCTGTACAAGTGTTGTATTGGATCAAAGTCTTTTAGTGGAAATCCTATCCTTGTGATAGAAGGGGTGACGTAGGAGTAATTGAATTCTCCGAACGTCCAGAAACAATCCTTGTGTATTTTATTTCAGTTCTGTATTCTATCTGTCAGTCAGTTACCTTCCGCAACTACCTCAGTTTAACTGATTGATATTGACCAACAAGATTCCGAGAATCAGTTTGTCACCAAACTGAACTCAAAAATTCGATAAGACCAATATTAATTGAGAGTATTTATTCAACCCCCCCTTCTAAACACTCTTGACACGTCAATCGATCCTATCAAGTGGTATCAGAGCGGTTGAATCTTGTTCTTGAATACTTCTGATCTATAAATCTGCTAGCATGACTTCATTCAATAAAATTCCTATGTTCTCAAGAGAAGATTTCGATGACTGAAAAATCAGAATGCAGGCTCACTTAGCTGCACAAGATGATGACATGTGGTATGTCATAACAGACGGACCCATGAAGATTCTAAAAGCAAATACAGCAATTGCCATAACTGAAGGGGCACCACAGAGAATTCAAAAGCCCAGAGAAGAGTGGACAACTGAGGACAAAAAAAAAAGCCAATCTTGACAATGTGGCCAAAGATACTCTATACAAAACACTGGACAAAGCAACATTCAACAAAATAAAGATGTGCAAAACAGCAAAAGAAATTTGGGAAAAGTTGATTCAGTTATATGAAGGAAATGATCAAACAAAAGAAAATAAACTCTCTGTTGCTGTTCAGAAATTTGACAATATCAAAATGAAGGTTGGAGAATCAATGAATGAGTATGATGAAAGGGTGAGCAGTATTGTAAATGAATTAAATGCACTCGGAAAGGTGTATACTAACAAAGAGGTTGCACTAAAAGTGATGAGAGGTCTTCCAAAGGAATGGGATGTCAAAACTATGGCTATGAGAGAATCTAAAGACTTGAACCAGATCGAACTTCATGAACTATTTGCTGATTTAAAGGCTTATGAATTTGAATTGCAGAGCAGAGAAGGAGAACCATTTACTCCTACAGCTACAACTGCTCTAGCAGCTGTAAGAACTGAATCAACCAGTTCAGTCGAGAAATCTGCCGATCAGTTAAGCAATGATGCTATGTCATTATTTATCAAAAAGTTTGGGAGGTTCATGAGAAAGAACCAAGGAAACTTTCAGAAGCAATACCAGAGAAACAATTCCAAAGAAGAAATAAATGCTTGCTACAATTGTGGCAAAACAGGTCATTATATTGCTGACTGTCCTAAACCTAAAAAGGACAGTCAAGGATCAACTGACAGAAGAAAGAAATCATATGAGCATAAGAGAAGATCCAGAGATGATAAGAAAACCTACAAAAAGAAACATGATGTTCTATTAGCTGAAGAGAACAAATCCAAATGGGCAGAAACTTGATAGTGACGAATCAGAACCAGAAAGCTTATATAGCTCAAGTGATGAAGAGGAAGTCAAATGTCTAATGGCCAATGATACAGAAGCAGAATATCTTGCTGTTGGTAGCTGTTGTGCACAACTGATCTGGATTCAGCAACAACTGAAGGATTATGGAGTAACGTCAACTGAATCGCCCATATTTTGTGATAATACCAGCACAATTGTCATCACTTATAATCCAGTTCTTCACTCAAGGACCAAGCATATAGATGTCAGACATCACTTCATTAGGGATCATGCGTTAAAGAAGGATATTCGACTAGAATATATTTCAACTGAACAGCAAGCAGCTGACATCTTCACAAAACCATTACCCGAGGCTAAGTTTCTTACTTCCGAAATATTCTTGGTTTAATTGATTTATCTTAGAAATTATTAGTAATATTGCTTCACTAACAGAATTATATACAGAAAATAAGAACACAACAAATTGAAAATAACACTTCATTAAGAATAACAACGTTCCCATTTTACAGAAGATATCATGGAATCAACTGAATCTAGCCACGCCCTAACCCAATCATTTAACTCATAAATTCGAATTCTAGCAAATGCCCTAGACTTCGAAATCTTATCGACAACATGTCACTCCTTCCATAGCATCGCCTCCAAAAGACATTTGTCTTCAACCAAATCCCTAACATGCCTCACTTCAAAACGTTCAAGGTATTTCAGTGCTCTTGCCTCCTGAGCACGAGTAGGAATAGCACCACTGTTACTCACCCTCTTCAACTCATGAATCTTTTCCCATGTTAACATCACCTTCTGAAAAACATATATCTCCATCTTTCTCTTGATATCTTTTAAACGAGGGGTTGACTGCCCAGTAACATGAACATGAGTGCTGCTACATGCATCAGAATCAGACATATTGAAATATTTTTGAACTGATATTGCATCACATTTTTATCACTATCATCTTATTTATAGGAAAATGACGTTGGAGAAGCTGAAGAGTCTCAAGTTAATCAATGCGTCTTTCACACTTACCAAGGACTTTAAGTTATCAGTTGTTCATTGTCAACTGACACTAGTTTGAATTCTATTAATAGTTGTTAGTCTCTCATCAGTTCATTTGTTTACATACCACAGCTGATGAAATATATCATTTGCAGAAAAACAGAGTTAAAACCAGATAAATATTTCATTACTTATAAATGTTGGTCTGGATTACATCATCATACTTCTCCTCCACAACAATTATCCAAAATTTCAGCCAAACAGATAGAGAAGAAGGAGCAGTCATGAGAAAGCTGTGAGAATGAGCTATGCGCCTCAGGATCTTCAATTCCTTGCGAAGCATCAGCTGATACATGTGACCGTCCTTGAAGACGTCCACCCACACAGCAATATTCAAGTACTTTCGCACTTGATTCAGTTCTGCCACCAATTCAGGAATGGTGGCCTCCCCAGAGTTGTATAAGAGCTCAAGCTCCCGCAATCGCTCCCAGTAATGCAGACTTTCATAGAAGACTTCGTCTTCTATCTCAGCCTTCCTAGCCTCCACAGAAAAAGGGAGAAAGACTTGAGTCACCCGTATCAGACATTTTTTATCTTGAATATTTTGGATGATATGTCTAAAAATAATTGAGCCATTTCTATTTATAGCAGAATATCAAGAGAGCTGAAGAGTCGTCAACGTTTCAGCAAAACCAATAACCTCTCTGACTCTTAAAATTATTTTGTAGCACTACTTTAATTATTATATGCACCAATTTAGGGGGAATGTCAGTTTTTAAGACGTTAACTGAGAAGACAATCGTTTGTGAATTCTCAACTGACTTGAATCAGTTTCCCAACTGATCGTTCAGCTTGAAAATTTTACAAATCTTCTCACATAAGTTAACCAATTAAAAACTTATTATATTCCAAATCAAATGAGGTGACTAAATTTTTATGACGTGGCATATTTTAAAAGCGCTCATTATTATATACACACGATTACAGCACACATGCACACATTTTTACTCAAAATTTTTCCCGGGCTGACACGTGTCCAGAATTTGAACAGTCACGAACAAAAGCATTTTGCCCGCTTCACTTCAGTTCTATTCTTCACAATTACAATCAGTTTCTAAGAGTATACAAATTTCAGAACTTATTCTCTTCAATTTGCAGATCACTACACTTTCCGAAATGGCAAACCAGATCCCAGCCCATATATTGAATGCGATGGTCATCGATTTTAACTCGGTTCTATCGATTCAAGAAGCAGACGTTAAGAATGTATTTCTAAAGCTTGAGTCGGCAGGTCTCAGGATGTTCTTGGGACAATCTTCTCAGAAGATATACCTCAAGGAGGTCAATGAATTCTATCGGAAGGGATTTATCACTGCTAATGACACTATCTCTGTGACTATCAATGATCAGTTGCTACTCCTTTCTGAAGAAGCTTTCGGAGAAATCTTCTCTTTGCCAACTGATGATTATGTCAGCTTTTCTGAAGTAAAAACTCATGACATTGAAGAAATGCAGTGTCGACTATTTGCTGATGGACGGAAAATCAAGGTTTCCGATCCAAAGAAGGAACTGAAACCAGAAATTCAGTTGTTAGCTGATATCGTGGAAAATGGAATATTAGCAAAAGCCGGTTCTTATGCTGCTCTTACACTCGAAAAATTCCAGGTAATGACCATAATCATGGGTGAAAAGAAAGCAAATTGGAGATAAATTCTTTTTAACATCTTGAAGAATATGCTCAAGTCATCCAAACAGTCATGTGTCTTCGCCATCCAAATCAGTTATCTGTTAAAACTGAAAGGTTTGGTAGCTGAAAATGCTGAAACATCATCAAAATTCAAGGTATTTACTGCCAAAAACACCTTGCCATCAAAAACCAAAATAGAGGTTAAGCCATCACCAGTCAAGAAGGTCAAAACAACAAAAAGGAAACTGATTCTCAGTGAATCAGATTCAGAGAAAACTCCTTCCCCTAAGCTTGTCAAGAGACCAAGGACTCAAAGAACCAAACCAATAACCACAGTGGAAGTCATTCCACCTGAGAAAATTATTCAATCAGCTGCTCAACAGCCCATTCAGGCTGTCCCTTTGCAAGTAGTCTCACCTGATGATTCAGTTACCAAAGCAAAGACACCAGCTAAGGTAAGAGCTCCCTTGACTCTTGTAAATCGCCCTACCATCCTGCCTAGAGACAGATCTAAAGGTGTAATATTAAGGGAACCAGTGCACTCCACACATTCTGGAATGGATCTTCCTCACATTCTCTCAACTGACAAAGGAAAAGGACAAGTTGGTTGAAGAACCTCGGCCTATCCAATGTCATTCAAACACACATTGACCTAGTTTGGGAACAGGTCAATGCATTTGCCACATCACAATTAAAATCCTTTGATTGTTGGAAAAGTTTCAGAACAGAAATCTTTGCCAAAGAACTGAAGCATAGATCTCAACTGAAAAAGTTCATCAAGCTAGAAGCAATTGTGATGAAAGTAGTCAAAGCTGCTACAATTCCACAGGCATTAGAAAGGCAGAAATATTTCTTTAATCAGATTCGCGTCAAAAAGCTAACAAGAATGGTAGCAAAGCTGAAGTCCAACTACAATCCCACAAGTCCAACTGCATACAATGATAGAGCTGTGTTCACTCAACTGGACACAGATCTTAGTAGTCTGCAGAGAGAAATCAGATTTTGGGAAGAAGATCAGGAAGTAGTTCTTCATGACAAACCCCCCAACTCAAATATTGAAAAAGATTTATCCTCCTCTCCACAAAAAGAACCATATCCACAACAGGCAACTGAAAAGCCAGTTCAGGGAATACCTCAATCCTCTCAGACAGAACATCAACTATATTCTGAAGCAGAACTATCCTTGGCAAACATTGATGAAATCATTCAAGCTGTTACCTTGGAAGCTCATCTAGAGGAAATACAATATGACTCAATTACCCATTCAGCTGAACAACCAGAGCAAGACATTAAGATATCATCTGAAGCACCAGCTGAGTCACTTATTGCTGAAAAATTCATATATGCTCAAACTGAAGCTCAAACTGAAGCACCAGTTCAGCCAGAAACTTCTGCTGAACAAGATATTCAAACTGATGAACAAGCAAAACCCTCAAAACAAGAAACTGCTGAACATGTAGAAGGTCAGTTGCTCACTGAATCAAAGGAGCAAGAACAAATTTCAGTTAATTCTCCACATGAGGCCCCTATGTATGAACCATCCATCTCCATCATTCAGCCAGACAGTCCATTTCTTGATCAAAACCAACGTTCATCATCTCAAATTCAAGAAAATATTCCAGCTCAGCCTATGGCTGGAACAATGGAAATTAATCAAGCATTAGTTCTTTTGGACAAACATCGAAGCATTCAGAAACGCCCAGTCAGTGACCTCCAATTCAATCCACAGAAATGGATGTTGTTCTTGAAGAAATCCAGAACATACAGTACAATATGCAGCAGATGCTCGCTGAAATCAAGAAAATTCAATTCGAACAAGCTGTCTCATACTGTCAAATTAGATTCTTCGACTGAATTTGACTCGGCGAAACTAAACGCTCTTCAAGCCAACATGGACTCCCTTAGCAGAACTGTGCATGAAATAAAGAAGGGGCTAGTTAACTCACTCTTTACAACTCAGGATGTAATCATTCAGAGAGTTGAGCGACTGGAAACCTCTGTTTCAAATAAAATAGAATTGCTACAGACCTCCCTCACAACTGTTGCCTCAAGTATCTCATCAGATGTAAAACTTCTTTCCATTGACGTTCGAAAGTTATCAGACAAAATGGAGTTGTTTGACAAAAAAGGGGGAAGAACAGCAGCTGAAGAAGAATTAATCAGATTATTAGAATCAACTGATATAATATTCTCAGATTTTATGTTATCTACAAGGAATCCAGTTATCTTATGATTCAGTTGCGTAATCTATTATCTACAAAGAGCTCAGTTATTCGATCTTAAATCACTTGGTTTTGTCAAACACCATAAAGGGAGAAATTGTTGGAAACTAGATTCTGGAGTTTGACAAAACATGAATCAATCGATTAACAAAATATGAATCAACTGATACGCGCAAGAAAATTCGGCAAGTGAACTTATCAACTGAAATCAGCTGATACAATGACACATAGTAAACTGATCAGTTGGAACTGATCAGTTAAAACATTCAGCCGAATGCCTCAAAGTCTCTCAACTGAAGATGTCTCGGGAAAGAACAAAGAAGACATAACAGTTTACAAGAGCACCGCACAACAACCAAGACTACTTAAAACAACGCATTCCGGACAAAGCAATTAAGACGCCGAATTACAATAAATGAAGCAAACACTATCGAAGGAATAATCAAGTGGAAACCAACGGATACAAAGATTCAAATTTATCTCAAGATTACCGTTGGAAAAGAAGAGTATAAATATGGCAGAAGAAAAAGAAGAAGTAACGATACATCATTCAGAACTTGCTATTACTCTGTCAAAATCTCAGCTCACTCTTACTTGATTTATTCGTAGCATTCAAGGCTACAAGTTGAGCAAACTAGCACTCTGTAATATTTGTTAATTCAATAGTGCTAAGATCAGTTACGCACAGAGATCATTTTGTAATACTAAGAGTTTCAGTTTAGGCAGTGGGTAAGTCCTAACTGAAGTGGGTCTGTACAAGTGTTGTATTAGATCAAAGTCTTTTAGTGGAAATCCTATCCTTGTGATAGAAGGGGTGACGTAGGAGTAATTGAATTCTCCGAACATCCAGAAATAATCCTTGTGTATTTTATTTCAGTTCTGTATTCTATCTGTCAGTCAGTTACCTTCCGCAACTACCTCAGTTTAACTGATTGATATTGACGAACAAGATTCCGAGAATCAGTTTGTCACCAAACTGAACTCAAAAATTCGATAAGACCAATATTAATTGAGAGTGTTTATTCAACCCCCCCTTCTAAACACTCTTGACACGTCAATCGATCCTATCATATTTGGAACAACTTTACTAAGGAATGATCAATATTGGTGAATTGGAAATTTATATCAAAGGAACCCAAGAAAAGGTCCAGA
The DNA here is from genome assembly GCF_025594145.1 of Primulina tabacum. Lineage (NCBI taxonomy): Eukaryota > Viridiplantae > Streptophyta > Magnoliopsida > Lamiales > Gesneriaceae > Primulina > Primulina tabacum. The sequence continues at coordinate 46,695,421 of NC_134551.1, forward strand.
TCAATTGGTTTTTAGGATAGAGTTTTTCGAGTAATGCAAACCTGGAAACATTTAGAGAATGAAATGAAATTCATGACAGATGATAGAATGTGAAAAACCCAATGACCACGAGCCATTCTTGAATACAACACAGTATGGATGTTATATGAACAATATAAAGTAGAGTATTTTGCTGCTTATATTGATTGGAATCTACACAATAAAAAAATGATTGTTATAAAAGAACTGGAAGAAGAATTAGCTCATATAACTGGACGATATTTCTCCAAAATAATTTTAATCTTACGTAAAGGAATTAAGATGACATAATTATAATTCGGAGGTGCTGGACAAACACCTTGGTAGAAAGTAAAAACACCACCAATGTATTTTCACGATACAGGAGCATACATTCTGTTGTGAAATAATTTCTTGCAGATGTTTAAATCCCATCCACAAAAAAATGATACTAGAATATTAATGTTCACAACGTCATGTGGTCACAAATTCTTAGTCTAGAGACTAAAAGAGGTATTTTACAGTTATGAATCCAATTTCGCATCTAGCGTGGTGATGAAGGAAAACTTCTGAGCTAAAAAATGAAAAATTCTAGACGATTTGAAGAAACAATACTTCAATTAAGAACATATCAAAACCTCCGAGCAGAAGAAACAGAATTCCTCAAAATAGCTTTACACCAAAGGATGTAGAATTTGAAACAAAAGTATCATTAGAAGATGTCAAGAAAATAATAATAATAATTAAAAAAAACATTACAATGAAGATCCCTTGGTATGTTATGCTATAAATCAACTCCAAGCCAACATTAGAAAGGAAGACAGGGAATATGAGTTCGTCAAATATAAGTCTATCCCAATAAACATAGTATATCAAAAAGATATGCAAATTATTATAAAGAAATATTTAAACCATGATTTAATCAAATTAGAAATATCAGCATATAACAATACATGTTTTCTGTAAAAAATCATGATGCAATAAAAAGAAGAAACTCAATTTAGTAATTAATTATCAATAAAATAATAAAATTTGGAGTTCGATGAGTATTTTATACTCAGTAGATAACATTTAATCAGTTGCATACCCAACGCCAAAATCTTCTCTGAACCCGAGAAAGCTATATTATTTAGATGATAAGCTTTGTGTCAAAATTATATTTTGATATTGTTACTATTAAATCTCATAAAAATATTCTTGTATGTTTTTTAATAAGATATGGACAACGCTAATGTCGATGTCATCATGAAAATGCAGAGACATTTAAGACAATACCTTGAAATATTTCAAACTGAATTCAATAAGCTTGCCCTAAATGCAGAAATTGCAGGTATGCTACAACAAATTGATAATGTAACGTCCCAGATTCGATGACTGTCCTCACTGTACCAAGACGAGTCTTTCCAGCATGCTTATGTCCTCACTCACACGCACCCTGGGAAACTTCCCAGGAGGTCACCAATCCCAAAATTGTCCCAAGTCAAGCACGCTTAACTTTGGAGTTCTTATGTGATGACATACCGAAAAGAATATGCACCTTCGTGATATGAGTAGTACCAATCAAATCTTTTAAGCCCTCTTCAACTGTACAGTCCATTACATTGAACAGTCTCGGAATCCCTCTCATTCCGATGTGGGATCGGTTCATTCATGTTCCCTCCACCTAGAAGCCTGCCAGGAGCCGCTCATTGTCAGTGCAACCTCATGGCACCGGCGATCACCCCCCGCCCTCTTCGGCCCCGGGCCTCACATGCCCACCAGCTTCCGCTTGGTTCAGTCCCCGGACCACACCGTACTAAGAGAGGTCGGCTCTGATACCAACTGTAACGTCCCAGATTCGACGACTATCTTCACTGTACCAAGACGAGTCTTTCCAGCATTCTTATGTCCTCACTCACACGCACCCTGGGAAACTTCCCAGGAGGTCACTCATCCCAAACTTGCCCCAAGTCAAGCACGCTTAACTTTGGAGTTCTTATGTGATGAGCTACCGAAAAGAAGATGCACTTTCGTGATATGAGTAGTACCAATCAAATCTTTTAAGCCCTCTTCAACTGTACAGTCCATTACATTGAGCAGTCTCGGAATCCCTCTCATTCCGATGTGGGATCGGTTCATTCATGTTCCCTCCACCTAGAAGCCTGCCATGAGCCGCTCATTGTCCGTGCAACCTCATGGCACCGGCGATCACCCCCCGCCCTCTTCGACCCCGGGCCTCACAGATAAGCAGCAATGTCTCTTATCGAATCACATGTTGTTTACAGACTTATACTAAGCTATGGTCTGTATCTCAAAAGCCGATCATCCAGGCTATTGAGAAGTCATTGATTTCTAAAATGGAAAATTTTCTAGTAAAAAACTCTATACTTGGAACAGAGAATTTAAGTACCCTTAGCACAAGTGTTAAGTCAATATTATTTTTAGATGAGTCGACCAAAGAAAATATTGAAGCTCCAGATCATTATCTCGAGCCTTCGGGTCAACTCTCCATCTCGAGAATTGAAGAGGGAATATCAACCTTAGACATCAAACTGACAAGAGAAAATCTAAGGTTGTACTAACCAGCTTATAGTTTCTCCATTTCATGTATATCAACAGAATTGAGAGAAATTAAAAACAAGAATAAGTATCAACCAAACCACAATCTAAGTTGATAAAGGAGGAAAATATCATAAGATATGGATTAAACTAAATTCATATCCCAATGAGGTAAAAGCATAGTATGAATCTGGAGATCTAGCCTCAGTTTATACTAAATCACCCAACTTTCCAGAAATGTCAGCATTATCAAAATGGATCCAAGAAGCTTTTCATGAAACATAGGTGAATAATGATTATTCCTCAATAAGAAATATTTCGAAGATTTACTTTTTTAGTACATCGTAAAACAAGCCGGGAAAGACTCGCATGAAGCCTTTCACTTTATCAAGTTGAGAAGACTAGACATGAACATTCAGAAGTTTATCAAAGATCCTCCGGAGAATGAAACACCTCTTGTTTCATCACTAACTGAAATGACATCTCTACTAGACGAGCAAGAGGATTATGAGTCTGTCTCACAGATATGAATAAAGTTAAGTTTCTATTTAAGTTTTATCAAAATTTTGTAAATGAATATTTTCTGTTAAATACCATGACAGAAAAAACTACAAACTTTGTAAAATGAATATTTGAAAAGAAAAGAAATCTTCTATGTAACATCAAGCTGTCGAGGAGTAAATAAAATCGTCAGAATTCTTTAATATGACTCATGTGGGAAGATGGTCAGAAGGAATCTGACCATAATGCCCAAACCAGAAAGAGCTAGAATTCGAGAAAGGTTTTCGACCCAGATTTGATCGAAAACATAATACACAGACAAGTTCAAATGGTGAAGGTTCACATAAGTCACGGTTTCCTCGGGGACCATATAAAATCAAAAGATTCCCGACAAAAGTAAAGAGGACACATAATTCAACCACTTCATTAGTGGATGATGTACCATTCAATCACCACAACATGACAAACCACTAAATAGTGGTACATCAACTAAAAGATGTTGTCGGTCACAGATGACAATGCAATTCACAATTTTGAAAGTTCAAATTTCAAATCTACCAAAACTTCTATGTATATCATAATAGAAGAAAGATGAAGACATCAATCAACATCTTCATTTTTCTTTCAAAATAAAATTTATCATATCTTCAATTTATGTGTGTTGTAATTCCAGCTAATATAAGTAGCTAAACAAGTTTTCTTTTCTTTACAGAAGGTTACCATGTAATAATATGTTGTATGTTTGAATAAAATAACCAAGGCTTACTGTTTTTCTCATGTATTATTTTCAAAATTAAACTCCTTTAATATATAGCTTGAGGTAGGAATGATACAAGGTTGTGTTCAGTGATGTCGAAGAGATCTACATCAGGAATCATCTGCTGCGACTGCGTTGTTAGACTATGATGAACAGTCTATAAAATCCCGTGGATACAACCCGAAGGCATTCCTATCAAAGATGTAAAAATTTAATTTATTATAAGGAAACATGAGGAACTATTAAAATAAATAAAATTTAATTCATAGCATATAAGCTGAAATCTTTACGTAGCTCTATGCCTTTGGACATGCTTGATATGTATGACAATGCCACGCACCGAAAAGGTGGTTCAAGGATGATTTTTCAAAAATCTTAAATATAGTAGGTAATTTAAATTAAACTGAGTAAATTCTAAATAAAACTTGAGTTTGAGGATTTATTTTAAATTTATCCATAAAATAATCGCTATAAAAATACATGTCACTTGAAATACAACATATTTATGATTATTTCTATAATCAAATTATGAAAAAAAATTCTATAATCAATCAAATAAATTAATCACTATAAAAAAAATTAACAAAAAATATTAAAGAATTTATTGCATAATATTATGATATTATATAGAGTAGGTTTTTTGTGAGACGTTCTTACATATATTTATTCGTGAGATGATATTACGGATGTCAACCCTGTATTTAAAATAAAAATAATATTTTTAGCATAAAAAATAATATCTTTACATAGATGATCTAAAAAAATATTTATATACAAAAATGATCCATGAAACTGTTTCAGATAAATTTTTTTTGTGTATTATATATTTAAGTAGATAACTAAAAGATAATTTTTTTTTTCAATTTATCATTTTTGGATTAGGATCCTTTAAAATATTTAATTTAATTTTAATTTTCTATATGGATTATTTTTTTTATTAAAAATAAATTTTCTCGAATTTATTCATCAACTATCATCATAAACGACGCGCCCGTCCGCATAAAATTGATGTCACGGGGCCTACTCCTGGACACATCATTGGCCAACATCTCGTCGATAAAGTATCTCATTGGTTCGTGCATTGTACCCATTATCACTGCGCGTGTCATAAATATTACCATCCAGCGAGCCCCACAAGCTATAAGCTTAAATAGCAGCTTGGATTATGTCGAAGAAAACTGCAGAGAAAATTACATTTCCAATCCGTGTATGTATTCATGAAACCAGATATTACAATTCGATTTTATTGAAAGAAATTTTCCAGTGTCAAAAATTCTACGTTTCCTCTCAATTTTGCGGTATTTGATTTCGTTGGAGATTTGGGTTATGGTTTTTGTGGTTTTGATTATTTGATTGGGGATATTGGAGGAAATAGAATGGCGCAAGCCGTGGAAGAGTGGTACAAACAGATGCCAATAATTACGCGGTCTTACCTCACAGCTGCAATTGTTACCACGATTGGTTGCTCTCTCGATGTAATTTCTCGTGCCTGTTTACATGTTCCTTATTTATTTTTATTTTCAAGTTTTGATATTTTGGTTGGCCTGATTGTTATGGAGCCATTTGATTGTTTTTTGGAGGAAAGAAATGGAATTTCATGTTTTTTTGGTTAAACTTTCTTGATCATTCTTACGGATTAGGGCACTTCTTGTCATTTTTGTATGATATCTAGTTTTTCAAGTAATATAGTTTGGCATCTTTGGTGCTGAAGACAGTTTCATTGTTTTTTTTAAAAAAATTATTTTTGGGGGTTGAAAATGAAGCTATTGTTTTGTAGGGAAAAAGGCACCAAGCTATTGGCGTATTTGTTTCCTTTCTTAGGTTTTTGGATTGGGCGCTTTACTAAGTTTCATTTTTTTGTTGTTATTTGCAGATAATATCCCCTTATGACTTGTACTTGAATCCCAAGCTCGTGGTGAAACAATACCAAATATGGCGCGTCTTTACCAATTTCTTGTATTTTCGCAAAATGGGTAACTAATCTATTTTCTATCCTTCGGGAAGATGGGTTTAGCTGGTGGAATTATGTTTTGATTTAGTGATAAATGAATGGAGATAAATCATTTCGTAGGACTGAATGTGATCAAGTTCGATGCATATGATAATTACCTTTTGCTATCAAACCAAATATTTAGGAAATGATATCCGCCCTGATCATTTGGGCAGCACAAACCACCCATTTAACTCTGCTGCTATCTAACTCTTTGTTGTTGAATGGTTGCTTTGATGCGTTTATTCTAAATAATTATTTGAAATGTTACTGTAGCCGATTAATGCCATTCCTATTCAAAATTTGAGTATCCTCTAGTGTTCTGCATGTCTTTGTCAAATGTTTCTATTGCGATGGTGGGGCAGGCAAAATCTTGTACATGTATGTATCTTTTCTTCCTGTTGTTGTATAGTGAAAATGTGAAATGCACATGTATACAGGGCAAAATCATGTGATCTTGTCGTAATTCGTCAATTTACTCTCAGATAAATGGATCGGATAATTTTGGAGGGAATTAGCCTCTGACTAGATGAGTTTTTGCTCAACCAATACTTCCATTTGATAACACTATTTGATATGTTCCTTTCCAGACTTGGACTTTTTGTTCCACATGTTCTTTCTTGCTCGGTACTGCAAGCTTCTTGAAGAGAATTCCTTCCGTGGGAGGACCGCTGATTTCTTCTATATGCTGTTGTTTGGTGCGTCAGTTTTGACTGGCATCGTTCTTATTGGGGGGATGATTCCTTATGTCTCAGAGTCATTTGCAAAGATCATCTTCCTTAGCAACTCGCTCACATTTATGATGGTATGCTTCCTGTTATCAGAGGAGCCGTGCGTTTAACAATATCACTCTATTTGATTTCGACCCTTACTTCCCCTGGAATTCTTGCTTCTCTGGTTTTGTAGGTATATGTATGGAGCAAGCAGAATCCCTTCATCCACATGAGCTTTTTGGGTCTCTTTACTTTTACCGCAGCCTATTTACCATGGGTTAGTGTATTTAAATTGTCATCAACCAGTTGCATGAATGCTTGCTTGTCCTCACAATAATTTTACTCATTTTTTACCTTTGTCGCGATCAATTTAATCAGTGTCTTCTTTTAACTACACTCATCCGTTTTAGTTATTTCTGTTCATCTAGTGATAATATGTGTGACATTGGATTTACTTTTCTGCAGGTCCTTCTTGGGTTTTCTGTCCTCGTCGGCGCCAGTGCTTGGGTTGATCTATTGGTAAGTCCTCGCTGATGCAATATTTGTATTGGTTCTATGAATCTTATCTTGAAGCGGCTGATATTTTTGTCAGTTTGAGCAAGTTTTAAATGGTGTCTTATAATATCATATATATGCCAATGACCATTCCTTGGGGAAATTATCATTTTTTATATATTTGGTTTATGGCAAAGGTTTCCATCATAGTTGTTAAAACGCACGACTTCCATTGAGTGTTTTTAAGGGCGCTTAATAGAAAAACAACTTTTGTTTTAACAAATCAGACCGAGGAGAAAACGTCCATTAAAAGTGTGATATCTACTCTATTTATTAATAATATCACGTTGCCTCAGCCCCACATCATCTCGGCACTTTGCCCTCGAATTTTAATATTTGATACGTGGAAGATTAAAATGACGCTGCTTTGAATTTGTGATCTTTCATGTTTCATATTTTTTAAAATAAATTGATTTAATTTTTATAATTTTTTAGATTATTTTATTTATTGCCCTTTTTTCCCGTAAAGCTTGTGCTTCGCTTCGCGCTTTAATAGGACAGTTGAACCCTTTAATGCACCTTGCCCTTGAGATTACTATGGTTTCAATACTATATGGTTGATAATGAACATGTAGATGTACAAGTACTTGAAATATCTACTGAATGTGCAATTTTTTGTGGGTTCAGGGTATGATAGCTGGTCATGCATACTATTTTCTTCAAGATGTGTACCCGAGAATGACTGGTCGGAGACCCCTGAGAACTCCAGGTTTTATCAGATCATTATTTGCCGATGAACCTGTAGTGGCAGCCAGGCCTGCTAATATAAGATTTGCTGCTCCACCGGAGGATGTCCGACAGAATTGATCCTGTAATGTACGTCGGGATCTGTTTTAAAATGCATTAGGAGTTGTTTTAGAAGTCCCCCTAGTCCAAAGTGCACATGGCATGTTAGCAGTTAGTCATTTTGTCTTCACCCTTGTCCAGGTTTCGATATAATTAGCTGCTCTGTTTTTTGAACTTTCTTGTGTATTTATGCCGATTCAGCTTTTTGGGCATATGAATGAACATTGAAATTCTACCGTTGATTTGCATTTGATTATAAAATAGACAAAACATTGTTATGTTAATGATTTCTCGTGTTATCTCACAAGAAATGATGGCCCCATATTCTCTCGTTCAACGGGGAAACCCAAAATAGAACAAATATCGTCATTTATTTTTGTTTTATTTTCTAATAACAAATCTTCTTTTTTACCCATTCCAAGATATTTATGTCATATAATCTGCTTTTATCCCATTATTATCACATACACTAAACCCGCAATTGCAAGTCCAACACCCGTAATGCCATTACGCTGCAACCTCCGATCGTCGAGTCTCCAACGTAATGGCCTCAAAGAATCACACCATTACGAAGGTATTCGGAGCCTCATAAAGGAGTCTGTTGCCCGGCCTGAATTCAAATCCGAACGCTGTGTGTCCCATTTCGCTGTATAAGAAGAGGGTGTTTTCAGAGTATCCTAAGAAGTATGGCTTGGTTGGAAACGTACAACACTGTCCTGAAGGGATTCTGCGAGTCGGGCAGTGCAAATTCATCGCGCTCTATCCTGGCAGAGACGGAGAGAAAGGGAATAAAACCCCAAGGGAACCACATTTGCCACTGCGATTGCAGGGTTTTACAGGGAGGAAAAATTAGTGACGTGGGGAAAATGATGGAATTGACGAAGAAACATGGTGCGGGAACTGGTATCGGCATATACAGTGTCAGGATTCAGAGCTTGTGTAAGCTTAAGAGATCCACGGAAGCAAAGGTGTTATTGGATACAATCTCGGGCATGGGAAATCGGGTGACATACAGCCATTTGATTCACGGGTTTTGCGTTGAATGCAAAATGGAACCAGCCAAGATCTTGTTCAAGGAGATGATTGATTCAGAATTGAAGCCAGAGGCTGTGTTATTTTACGCCGATTTATTATCTGTGCCAAAAACAGGATTTTGAGACTGCATTAGCCATCTGCAAGGAGTGTATGCCGGAGGTTGGGTACCAAATATGAGATTATTCTACCTTATCTTGAGGATGGTTTGGTCAAATGTTAGCCCTTGAATTATCAACATATACGTCGAATTTTCATTAACATATGAGGACTTACATAGCCTAATGATATTGAAATAAGGGGAGAAATAGACTAATCAAAATATGTCTGACTATGAAATCTCTCGTTAATGGGTTAGGGAGCATCGACAAAATTGATGAGACGAGGTGGATTGTTGAGCAGGTGAAGGAGAATTTCTCCAGGAATGCTGGTACTTGGGCTGAGATTGAGGAAAACTTTCCAAAATAGAGTAGACTGTTCTCTCTTTTTTCCTCCAAGAATGGTGGATAGAGGAGGCTTTTATGGAAACTGATGCTTTGGCCTTTGAGGTTCTGTTGTTTTTTGGTATTTGGTTATGTTTAAGTGATGATACATACTATTTATTCAAGATTTTTTTGTCCATCTACAATTTGTCATCGAAGTTCTAGGCTTTATTGCACATATTAAGTTGTATATCAAGAATTAGGCAATAACAAATTTTTGCCTTTTGAATTATAATTCATGATGTGAATTTCCATTAAATTATGAAAATTCCATGTGATTTAATGACATTAGGACTAAAAGAAAACTACTCCCAATGAATGGAAGAGAGACTAACCCAACAATTTTTTGGGGCATGCCTGTCCATGCATTTTACTTGATGTGACTCGATCTTTTCCCAACATTTTAGTTGACGTTGCTTGAGCTTGCTGATAAAGAAAATGGGTAGGTTTTTTCACAACATAAAATTGCAGTATAAACATAAAAAAGTTTAAGGGGGTGGGAGATTGACCTTTGTAACATATAGATCCCGAGGTAGACGCATACAAATAGTAAAGCAAAAGGTGATCGTGAAACTTATAATGGTCTAAAGATTTCACTTTCTCTGCTTCCCTTAATGTGAAGATGTTTTTGAGGATGAGACACGGAGAAGTCATAGATGATAACTTGGCTCCAAAGAACGTCTCAGTTGCTCTCGCGAATATTAGAGCAGCCAGGTGCCCTGTTTCAAGTTCTAGCCCCCCCAGACTTCTTTCCAAATTTGGTTCCATTTCTCAGATATTGTGCCCCATACGCTGCAGTTGAGGCCACCGTTGTAGAAGCCACAACCCAACTGCACCAAACCAAAATAGTAGGATAATCTAATTTCACACATTCAGAATTCCATGGAAACATGGACGACTTGATGAAATCATTTACCCCAAGATGTAGATAAAAAATTGGGTTTCCTCGTTCCCATATTCTGGCTGAAGAAGAGCTGCTGCAACCAGGATTAACTGGAGCACCGTATTTAACTGTAGAAGGGAATATAATTGTTTTATAAATCTTGTTATACATATTTGCCACCTTTTACAATGACACCAATAATGTGCCAAACACGAACTGAGAATAGTTATAATCTTGTGCAACTCTGCAATAATTCCAGACTAGAAACGACAAATCAAGAAAACAAAATTATACCTTAAATAAAACACTATAGCTATACCCAGGCACGAGAAAAAAGTAATTTGCAACCTTCTTAAGTTCATTCTCGATGCACAAAGTACAAAGTACCATATGGTGTACCTTGCTTATCAAGAGAGGCTCAACTTTTTGGGCATGCTCCCCATCGAGGTTGAAGAAGTCATACCAACTGTTCCTCTAATTGTTAAAAAATGAAAAAGAAAAAGTAAGAAAGGCAAGATAATGGCTATAGCCAAACTGATGATATTGTGATATTGGTCTCACCTCCCAATCCAAACTGCTAGCTCTTTTGTAGACGGCACCAAAAACAAGAGCTAAATCACGCAGAACAACAAGTGAAACCAGTCCAGCTTCAAGTTAAGACAAATGCACAATTAAACATAGATCACAGGATACAACAGAAGGAACATGTCTCATATTCAAATAAAATCTATCCCAATAAAAATAAATAAACAAATACATGAACTCTATACCAATGATTTACAACTGATTAATAGCCAAAAGACTAGAAAACTTTTCCTACCTATCTCGTTTTCTAGGGCTGTATAACAATATTTACCCGTTGAAACAAAACGCTGGATAATGATAAAATTAATCCAGAACGTGATAGAAAATTAGAAATAACACATACGCGTGGACAGACATGGTTGCTTACTCAAACAAAGACAGAGATGAATCATCAACGTTCATAATACCGAACAAGATTATCATGAGTGATGCGAATCATTAACAAAGAAATTATGTTCCGATCCAAAGGAAAGTACTATAAATAAGGTAGTGCAGGTATAATAGCGTAAATTTACTTACGATGTATGAGATCCTTATCTACCAGTGCAAGAGCAACACATGCGATTAGAACCTGTCAAAATGTAATCATCGCCGCAGATTAGCAAACAAAGTTACAAAACATATTTTTGTAACAAAAATATGAACAGTGCAACGTGATGGAGGAAACTTGATATTGAACATGTAACAATGCCATCATAGAGAATACAGAAACAAACCTTGTCGGCCAATGGATCAAGATAGGACCCAACTACAGAATTGATTCCCATCTTCCTAGCCATGTAACCATCAAGCTAAAAATGTAGGTAGAGACGTGAGGAGAGGAGTAACGGATACATATTACACTACCACAAAGCAACCACAACTACCATTTATACCCAATCAGTTGCTCCAGATACTGCAAGTCCAATAAAGGCATATGAATACATGTCATTTGCAATCATCCTGCAAAATGGTGCAGCGATAAACACTTAACTCGGCCTCACCAAAAGGTTAAAGAATTGCACATTATTAAAAAACCAAAATGTCAACCCTTACCTTGCAAGTTAACCAAATATACAATGCACGGTAAAATTCACAGTCCAGGCCCACAAAACAAAAAAAGAGAGCAAAAGAAAGAAAAGAAAAAGAAAAAACATTCCAACAGGAAAAATATTTACTGGCACCATTATAAGAGAAATCACTCACACTTCCAAAGTATCTTCTCACAGATTCAAATTTTTTTTATTAAATTTACCATAGTTCAGTAAATTAGCAACTACATTGTGCTCCAGCCAAAGAAAGCTATTCTGGAGATAAAGGACTTGACAACTCCAGATTAATTCACCCAGTTACGCCTCAAAATCAGACATCTGACATCCATCTTTGAATGTTCCAAAATATATTGATGATAACGTTAAATAATTCTAGATTCAACTCCTGAAATTGAAATCACCACTAGACCAGATATTATTATAGATTAACTAGGTGCAAGGTTTTTTCCACGTAACTTTTAACTTCGAACAATCAACATTCTTCAGGTAGCATTTTTTTCAAATGTCAATAATGTTACACTCTGGAGTTCCTTCCAAAGCTCCCAAAATAAACGAAAAAAGACAATGTCAAATTCCAAATTCCCCCACTGAAAATCGATTATATAAGCGCGCAATACATGTACATGATAGCTAGTATACAATAAAAATAACGCATATGACGTAACGAGGAAACACAAGCATAGCCTCCAGCAGTACTAGAGAGTTAAAGTAATGAACTAACGGGTACATTAATTTACACTCAATTCAATAAACTACCCTGTTCGTAATATCTGATTGAGGAATTAAAAACGCACCATCCAAGCAACGGACCGGAGAGCAACCGCGCGAATGAGATATAATTAGGAAGATTGAAGTAACTGTCAGCGATTACACCATGACTAACACGAGCGCCTATTGCAGACGGATTTCTAAATTCCTCGCCAACACCCTCGGCCAACAGCTTATGCGCATCATAAGCAGATCGAAAACGTAAATTGTGAGGAAAAGAGGTCTTCTGGACTAAATTAAGGGCACCGAGTTTAATAAAGTATGAAGCGACGTCGGGCTGGAGGAGGAGAGGGGTGGCGGATTGGGACAGCTTCCAGGGAGGATTGCAGAGGAATAATGGCCCACAGATTGGGAACAGAAACCTAGAACGGAAGAGAAAGTGCTGATGAGAATTTTTCACGGGGGTATAAAGCAGATACGGAGGTGCAATTGGGGAAGGAGAGGTCAAAGAAAGGGAGAAAAGGGTTCGGATGCGGCATGAATTGCGGGGGTAGCTTGGAGATTGAAAGAATCGAGATATGAGTGATCGGAAAATGACCATCGGCGGTAGTGCACGAGCATTGTTCAATTGAGCGGATAGGACGTGGCGGCGGCGACGTCGGGGAATTGGGGTTTTGAAGTTTGAACGGTGGGGTTTGGAGGAGGACTGCGGTCACACGTGTTACGAGCAATAGGAATCATGGATGTTCAACTTTTGGTCGGTTTGACAAAATCCCAAACTAAATCAAAATTTTTTTATAATCTTATCAATCCAAATCATGAATTTTGGTTTGATTTGATTTATTCTGAATTAGATAACTAATTTTAAGTTTTATAGTGAATTATGCAATGCGATATTATAATTTGGAAAAATAACAAATGATATTTGTTAGAAATTGAACTATAATAATTATAAGTAAGACAATAACTCGTGTGAGTTGTATTTTGTGAGACATATATTTTATTTGGGTCATCAATGAAAAAATATTACTTTTTATTGTGAATATCAGTAAGGTTGACCCGTCTCACAAATAAAGATTTATGAGACCGTCTTACAAGAGACCTACTCTATAAGTAATAATCATATATTAAAATACTTAGAAAGATTACATAATTGTTCAACTAATAAAATATCTTAAACTTTTAGAGTTGTAGTTATATATTTGAACTAAAATTTACAATAAATAAAATCTCAATATAATTAGATTGTTACAAAACTTACTAATAATAAAATAAAAATAATAATAAAACATTCATATATCCAAGGAAAAACTACACTAAATTAATAAAATTTATTCATGTTATAAAAAAAGGTAAAGACTAACAAAATATGATGCAAGGACAAGTAAATTCAATATTTTAAAATGATTACAAGGGTGACCTATTTATAGGTACAAGAAATTATCAGATATGATAATTATGATATTATAATGAATTGATATAATCATGATTCTTTACCATCTTGTAAATATTTGATTACGAATTTTCTCCGACCGCCCAAATCACGATCTGTGATTATATTGACATCCATAGTATTGTAGCACTCCCACTTGGATCAGTCGATGAATGCGCATAGTTAAAATCTTACTAAGAAAAACCAAATAAGACAAAAACTTAGTTAATGAAAAAAATATGACATATCTCATTTTTTCTTAATTGACTCGTGAAAAACTTTATCATGAAAGAAAAATCATTGACAAAGGAAAAAGAGTACAAATTTGTTTTACTCTCTCTATTATAAAATCACTTGATATCTCTAACCCGCCACATTCCGACCTTGAAACCAATTTCTCAAAAATTGATGTGGGCCATGATTTTGTGAAAAGATCAGCCAAATTATCATTTGAACAAATTTTTTGAATTTCAATATCGTTTTTCTTCTGCAAATCATGAGTGAAAAAGAACTTAGGAGATATGTGTTCCGTTCTATCACTTTTGATGTATACATCATTTAATTGTGTGTTACATGTAGTGTTGTATTAATGGCCAAAACTCACAACTCAAAACCCCCCAAGTGATAGAGCATTGATAATTGAGTAGGGGTCTCCCAACGCATCAATAATGTATAAATATAGCAACTACAAATTTTATTACATGGAGCTGTCAAAATTTAAATAAATTTTCTTTTTAAAAAATATTTATGATTCTAAGACAAACTAATCAAGTCGATCACGTTACTATTTGAATTCAAACAATATGGACTCAAATTCCATTCCGTTAAAGTTTTAATCTGAATTTAAACTAAATATATTTGGTTCAAAGTTCCACTAAATAAATACTGCAGTTGTTATGGGTAAAGTCGTAAACTCATTTTATTTGAAAAATGTCTACCACATATCAATGAATGATTTGTACAACATTCATGTCAGCAATAATCGAACCTTTATTTGTTTTTACAAAAATTTGTGTGAGACGGTCTCACGAGTCGTATTTTATGAGACAGATCTCTTATTTGGATCATACATGAAAAAATATTATTTTTCATGCTAATATTATTAATTTTTATTGTGAATATCGGTAGGGTTGACCCATTTTAGAGATAAAGATTCGTGACACCGTCTCATAAGAGACCTACTCTAGGATTAGGGTACATCTAATGATTGATATTTGATAAAAGAGGAAATGTCTACTGAAAAATCAATGGACAATACATACATTGATAAATATCCACTGTTAGATGAACTCTTAGGGTACTATCCTAAGAGCATCATCTTATTACCTGTTATGGAGCAACATCATCATTTTTCAGTCACATGTCAGTATTTCGATGAAAAATAATTGAAAATAAAAAAATACAAGATTAAGATCGTAAATTAACTGATAATATTATAAAAATGAAAAATATACAAGTTAGATAAATGCAAAAATATACTAGGAGAATTACCTCGATCCATTTCCGTGTCCCTCTACATGCAGCTAATAGTTTGTATATGGTTTCCTTGAAAAAGATTTGTGGTGCGCCGCTCAACTTGTCCGACAAATGCGAGCCCCAAATCTTTAAAATCGACGTGGTATCTTGTTATCAAGCTGTCGGAGAAGTAGTTGTTCCCATGAAGATTGGACAAAGATATTATTTCCCATCTTCTCTAAGATCCTTATAAAATCAATATCAAATAGGTTTTTCAACTGAGCCTCTTTAAGGCAAATCTGCCCACAGTTAATCTTCGATGATCAATAATTTCCTCCCAGCTTTTCAAGTTTTTCTTGTTGTGCCACCGTCAATCAGAATAAAATTTTAATTAAAAGAAAGAAACATTGATCCAAGAATGAAGATTTTTATATGATATTTGGGGACATCAGAAAGAGGGTTCTTTCAGCGGAATTGCGACGGAGGGAAGGGAAGAAAAGGAGATGAGAATTCTGTATTGTTGTAGGATTAAGAGAAGCGATACAATGAAGAAGAATTATTTGAAAACTTCTAAAAGTTCTGCTAAAGAAATTAAGGCTGATGCCGAGACTTTATACACGATTGCCCGAAGTTTATCGATGAATACGGGTTAGAATCCATAGTAACATCCATTTCTTCCGGTCAAATCTTCTTTTCCCGTGGGAAGAATTTTAATGTTACATCAGATGTATTTTTCTGTTGTTTCTTTTGGGTTTATCCTTTCATATTGGAAGAACCCTTCTTTTGGATTGTTTTTTTGGCTAAAGTAGAGTTGCTTCTGATAAAAATTACATTTTGTTTCGAGATATTTAACGTTATCCTTTATGTACAGATTGCATGATCTTTTGAGATTGTTATGGACAGGTAACAGCAAACAAAGGATAATCGCTGAAGACATACACAAGCATGGAAATCTGAGAGTTCCGACTGAAGTATTTACTTTCCGAGAACTTGCTCATGCCACAGAAAATTTCGATCCCGAACTTCTTGTAGGTGAAGGAGGATTTGGTAGGGTCTACAGAGGATACCTCAAGAAAACAAATCAAGTATAAACATACATATTTCAGAGTCTGATCTCTCCTTTTTCACTTTTTTTACGGCCTTATAATCTTACAATATTGTTAATTTGTTTCCAGATTGTTGCTGTGAAGCAACTGGACAGAAATGGGGTTCAAGGGAACCGAGAATTCCTCGCGGAGGTCTTGACTTTAAGCCTCGTTCACCACCAGAATCTCGTGAATTTGATAGGATATTGTGCAGATGGCCGCCAACGGATATTGGTCTATGAATACATGCATATTGGATCATTAGAAGATCATCTTCTGGGTAGTTCTTGATTCATGATTTGTATAGTAGCTCATAAATCAAAAGTGTCGAAATGCATCACATTTTGATGATTTCCTAAGTAACGGTTGCATCTTTCTCCTGGTATCAGATTTGCCACCACATAAGAATTAAGCCTCTGGATTGGTACACGAGAATGCAGATAGCAAAAGGTGCAGCTCAAGGACTCGAGTACTTGCATGATACAGCGAACCCTCCGATAATATACCGCGACTTTAAGGCATCCAACATATTATTAGACAAGAACTTCTGTCCTAAGTTGTCGGATTTTGGGCTTGCTAAGTTGGGTCCAACGGGAGGGCAGGATCATGTGTCGACCAGGGTGATGGGGACGTACGGGTACTGTGCACCAGACTATGCAAAAACCGGCCAACTTACGACCAAATCTGATGTTTACAGCTTCGGGGTGGTGTTTCTTGAGATTATTTCAGGGAGGAGAGCTATTGATAACACGAAACAACCTGAGGAGGAGAATCTAGTAGATTGGGTCAGTTGACTAACATTATTTTAGATCAAATTTATACATTAGCTATTAACATATGGATTGATTTATATATATAGATTAAATATATAGGTCTCTTGCAATCTGGCGGCAATCTTACCTCATACCATCATCACGTGGAATTGTTTTGAATGTGGAACTTGCAGGCAATGCCACTATTCAAGGACAGGAGAAAGTTTACTTTGATGGCCGATCCATTACTCCAAGGGAAGTACCCGATGAAGGGTCTGTTCCAAGCTCTCGCTGTTGCAGCCATGTGTCTGCAGGAAGAGGCCAGCACGCGGCCGTTGATCGGAGACGTTGTCACCGCTCTCGAATTTTTAGCTATACCAACGGATGAAGAAGACTCAAATTCAACAGACATTTTAACAAGAACGTGATTAACAAATTATATTGGAGACAAAGGATTAATGAATGGTAAATTCATTCCTTTTCTTCTCGTTGGACATGGGCCTACTTTAGTGTTGGTAGTTTGCTTTTCTATCAAGGGAAAGATTTTCGGATACCATCAACAAGGTGAAAAGGAGACGGTTGTTTAAATTTCGGTCTGTTTGAATCTCGATGTTGCGTGACTTTATGTGAAATTATAACTGAGATATCGGTCGATTCTGTTAAAGTTGATACCCTGTAAGTCAAGGGTTGACTAAGAAACTTATCGACTCAGCTGTGATAAGCAATATTTATTTTAATATAATTTATATTTCATGGTTTGTTATTAATTATCAATACATCAATGCAATCAGAATAGATAAAGTTCTTAATTATACTTTAATACAAATAAATCGTAATTCGATCTTGAAACTAATTTGTAAACAATGTATATTCTAGATACATTCTTAATCGATTCAGCCGCCTGAAAACAGGGATAAAGGCCGCTTGAGCTTGAGAGTAACATCTGTGATGTTGTGTACCGTGTTTTATGGTAAGGCATAGAGATGTCCAATCATGCAGATGGGTGATCATGCGATGATTGTACCGAACAACTCTCCATCGGATTTTTCAAGTGGTTATTATCGAGAGGAAATGTCTGTAGTTGTGATTGTACATGATTAGTCCTTACGACCTGGGACAACTCTGAAGCTCTACATACTAGGATTGTACTTTAACTCGTTTACCAACTCCGCGAGGGTTACAAGGTGGCGAGGTTGGGTGCAATTGCGAAGTGTGTAGGAGCTAATGCATTGCAGTTGAGAATTCACCGCGCACCTACGTGTTTGAATATCCTATGTGATCTAACGAAATAATAATGGATGAAATATCTTGCCAAAGTGTGAGATGTACATCACACGAGTTTTTGAGGAGCACATCACGTGAATTGTGAAAAAATTCAGCAAGGTTCTCCCTATGTCGACGTCCTTCGCATTGCAAATCATTTTTCGTGCGTAAAATACACAAATGCACGTCTTAATTTCCTTCACTCATCTTTCACACCATATTATATGTTTTTATACATGATTGCATAAAAACATGATACACTTTGTATATTACTAGAAATGACGTTTTTTCACATGTCTAAGGGTCCTTAGGTGCATGTTGAAGGGTTGGACAAGATATGGTAACATGATGCATGAAAATTGGGTTTCTAGAGTCCTATGGTTTCGATCTTGGGTGCTAGGTGGGCACAGCTGTGGGCTGCCATTTGGGATGTGTTCAAAGGTCCTAAGAGAGTCTAGTCATGGTCCTAGATGGGCTGTACAAGGGCTGGACGCAAGCTAGGAGAGGGCTACACGTTTTGGGGTTTGTGGGGAAACTAGGGTTCGGTTGGGTCTCCTTGGAGCGTGGGGCTGCTGGCTGCTGTTAGGGCACGCCCAGGAGTCCTAATGGGGCTGAGTTAGGGTCCTAGATAGGTTGAGGGAAGGTTGGTACGAAGGCTAGGGTCGAAACGTGAATACGGGTCGCATGATGGCTTGAAGAGCACGGGTTTGAGGGCTGGTTGTGTAGGGCCTGTAGGGCTTGGTCCATCAGCTATTCTAAGGTTCGATCTAGGTCCTAGGGTGGTCGAATAGGGTCTGGACATGATGGTTAAGGGCTAGGCTTGAAGGAATCCATGGGTTGTTAAAGTTAGGGTGTAGAGTTTTTGTGCAGAAAATTTCAGTAGCTGTTTAAGCTTTTCTATGGGTTCTAAATGGCATGATTAGGATTGCATAGGGTATGGTTAGATGTTAATAAGCTATAGTTCAAGTTTGGTAAGGTTTGGTTAAGTTTTGAGTTATTCGGGTTAAAATCGAGACGTACGTTTAAGTTTTAAGACGAATTAGAAAATTAGTCGATGAGCTTAAGTTTAAGTCTAAGAAATATTTATGGGTGTATTTTAAAGTGTTATGTTAAGTTTGGATGGAATTGAGTCGTCTTTATAAGGTCTAAGGATAAATTGAGAAAGTTTGGATTTCAGGGGAAAAATAGTAATTTTACACCTGAAAAATGTTAGACGTCCTGAAACTGCCCTGAATGCTGTAATAAATGTTAAAATATTTATTTTAAATGCTTATTGAATTTTATGATGACACGTTAATGCTAAAAGACGTGTTGTATGTTTGGTTTAAAAGAAAAATGATATATATATGCATGGATTTTATAAGTTATGAAAATAATGAAAGGTTGAAGGAGATGACTTGATTGTGACATAAAAGACCTCAGAGAGAGCCTGTTTACGGAGAAGGCCCAAGTGAAAGCTCGACGATTGTTTTTCCATCAAAAGGATATGATGATATATAAGGCCAAAGCTAAGTTGACGGCTGTGAGTGTCGTTGATGTACCCGTTGTCTGGTACCATAGTTATACGTAGATGGATCCATCGACCTACATCTGAAACAAAGTCACAGTTAACGATATGTGAAAAGTGCATTTTGTGCACTTAAATTATCCTTATAATTCATATAGATTGTTAGTTTTTTTGGGCAGAATTATGCGTCTTTTACTATTTTTGATGTGCTTGCAGGAATCTAGGTAAGACTACTACATGGGCTGAAAAGGAGCGAAAATGACGATTAGAAGAAATTGGAGAAAAATGGTCCAGCTCTGAAGGCAGCGAGACCCGCGCATATGCGCTAGTCAGGGCGCGCATATGCGTGAGCAAAGGAAAAAGTTAGAAGCAAAACAGAAGACTCCGCGCATATGCGCGGAACTAGGGCGCGCATATGCGCGCAAGAAGATCGCCCACACAGAAGGACCCGCGCATATGCGCGAGTTTAGGGCACGCATATGCGCGCGACGTGATGTCCAGATTTCTTAGGTTTCATCGTGGGCTTTAAAAGGAGAGGAATTAAGAGAAAAGGGAGGAGCCGACAGACGAAAAGAAAAGGAGGGCAAAAGTCAGAGCGCACGGAAGACGGAGCACGGATAACGGAGATAGAAGACGTTTATTCCGGACACGGAGACACACTTTCATCCCTCTTCAACACGTTTCTAATTCGGTTCTTTACTTTTACGTTTTTAATGATTACAAACATGTTTTGTATTGATTTAGATTCCAGTATGAACTAATTTTATTTTCTAGAGATTGACGTAGTCTTGGTTGAACCTATGTTATTGACGTTTTGAATTTTCATTGAATTAATTCATCGTGTTTATTTGTGATTTCTTGTTCTTAATGCTTTTGGATTACTGGCCATAATTCGATTGATCAAATAGTTAAGATCTAACACTCGAGAGAGGGGATTGAAATTAGGATATGGGAAATCACATCGTCAGATGTTTATAACGTGCAAAAGACGTATAACTCTGGCGAATCCATAAAAAGAACCTTGTTTGCATTTATTATGTGTTACGTGATTTTGAATATACATATTAAAATCGGTAATAGGTAATAAAGTTCTATTTATCATTTGAAAAGGGAATAAGAAAATTACGATTTCTTGGTTATTAAACATGATGCAATTTAATAACATGTTAGTCAATTTTAATTTAGCATAGAGGAGACTAGACGAAATCATATCTCTAGATTGATCTACTCATTGGATTTCAACTGCGTGCTAAGAATTAATAGGATTTGTTAATTGTTTTGAATTGATTATCAACTATCTATTTGAATTTTCTAAATAAAGTTGAACTATGTCAATTATGGTACTTAATATAAAGTTTTAAATAATTACTCCTCGTGGAATCGATATTTGTACTCAAACCAATACTAAAACTTGACACCGTACACTTGCGGTAGTGAAAATACGCAACAATCTGAATTCAATAAAAAAGAAAAACATATACGTATATGATAAAAGGAAATGTTTAGGATGAAAGAAAAAAAGATATAAAGTTATGCATGTTCATGAAAAGCTATTTTATTAAAAGTATCTTTCACTGTTGCTTGTGAATATATATGTATTACTTGTTATCGTGTTTAAGGTTTGTTGAGTCAATAGATTCACTAGGCGTGATCGATGCAGGTGAGCATGATATTGATGGATGACTTGATGGTTGAACTAGCTTGACTGATGGTTCACATAACCCGATGACCTTTGCTAGTTTTCCGCATTATATTATGGTTTAGGATTACTTTATAAATATTTTATAACTTTTATGTTTTGAAATGATTTTGAGAGATTTAAGAGTTTATGTTTATTTTGAAAAATGCCAAGTTTAGATTTTGTTGGAACATTTCATGTTCGCAATCTTGATTTTTATGTTAATAAAACTTGTTATTTTGTTTCTAATAATTTACCTAAGTGCGCAGGAAGCTGGAACTGATCAGACTTCGAATTGATCAGTTAAATGAGCCAAAACTGAAGCTATCGAGATACAAACTGAAAACATCAACTGATCGACCAAACTGAATCAGCTCTACTGATATCTTAAAAAATGGTTCAACTGATTGTCCAGCTGATAGGTGGCTCAGCAGAAGACCTTCAGAAGTCCGGCCAGCTGATGAAGAGTTCAACTGATCAAGAACCTAGCTGACCAGTTCAACTGAAAGAGTGAAATCAGTTCAACTGACGAGTCAACTAATTTCACCAGCCCAACTGAAGATCAGTTCAGATGACCAGTTAGGAACATCAGTTAAAAATCAATCAGTTGCAGATCAAGACAAGCTTATCTAAGTGGATTTCAGCTACACACAAAGATACAAAAGCATCTGTACGATTAAAGGTACAATAATGGACGATGCAGCAAAGATTAAAGCCGAGAGATTCCTGAAGGCATGTCAGAAAAGTCAAGACACATATACCAAGGAACGCATTCAAGCTGCAACGATCACATGTGATGAGTCTTGGAGTACGGTCTCAATGCCTTTATATATACAAAGCTCAAGACCATCATCAGTAGAAAGAGAAAAACAAAAAGTGTGTGAAGATACACAAAAAGGGCACACATATTGCATATCAGCTTACAAGAAGCAATCAGCCCAGAGGGAACACTTCATCGTGTTATCAGCTTAGATTAGAAGCATATTTTCCTCAGTGTATGAGAACACTTTCAGGTAGTTTTTAGTGATCAGTTCTCACACGCACACACACCACCACTCAAATACAATTTTGCGCAAAGACAATAAACTTGTGTATGTAGTCTTTGACACTAAGAAGTTAAACAAGTGTTGACTGGAAGGTGATGCCTTGAGTCTAGTCTACGAGTTCAGTTAGGCAGTGGGTAAGTCCTAGGCTGGGTGGATTATTACACTTGTTGTAATTAATCAAAGTCTTCTAGTGGATCCTACCCGAGGTGGTAGAAGGGGTGACGTAGGAGCAGTTGAAGTCTCCGAACATCCATAAACATATCTTGTGTTATTTCTGTTTAACTGCTTGTTTTTTTCTTAACTGATTTGATCAGTTCAGCTGATATCAGTTCAATTCTGTCCATAACTGAACTGATATAAGCCAGAACTGATCCCTAGTAATTTCCAGTCATTCAGTTACACAAGATACAAAATATATCACTGTTTCTTAACGAAGGATCATTTCGAGTGTTTTCCGCTTGGTTTAATACCAAACTTGATCTAATTCATCAGTGTATATTTTCTTAGAACACGAGCTATTGCAGCTCTTGGAGAATATTTTGTTTGAAGCAACTCAATGTGCCCAGCAAACGGTCTTTCAGATTTGGATGACGTTTACGATTTTATGTTTTAAATGCTTTCTTTTGGATTTTAAATAATAAGTTGGTTGGTTTATTTTAAATGGTACAAAAGTATTCTAAAAATATATATGCATATATATTCGGCCGAAAAGCGTAGTAGGAAAAAAAATTTCTAGTATATTTCAAAGAAAAACAAGTAATTGACGTTTCACTATCAATGATACCAATGGAATAATGGGGCGATGCTACTAAACGCTCTTACCATGATTCGATGAGTTTAATCAGAAAATGATTTCTGACATTCTCATGATCAAATGTTGGTGCATTGAATGAGGCAAATTAGGGTAAGTTCGAATAAAGAAAAATGTCCTGAATCACAAAGAGTTGTGAACCCATGGCTAGCTGTATCCCTGAACTAATGAGGGCCACACAAGCACTGAATAATTTGTTCTCGTTGAGAGAATAAATTCAAGGAGTTCAATTTATATAAATTATGAGATAATAAATTCAAAGAGTTGAATTTATATATAAAATTACGATATAGTAAATTCAGGAGTTGAATTTATGATAATTAAAATAATGAGATAGTAAATTCAAGAAGTTGAATTTATGATAATCAAAATTTGGAGAGAATAAATTCAAGTAGTTGAATTTATAAAATTTGAGAATTTAAATTATTAAGCTCAAAAGTTGAGTTTATAAAAGATTTAATGAAAATAGTGTATGCATAATGAGTTTGTAGGAGTACAAGTTCAAAATGCTAAATAATTAAATTTTAATGGACTTTAATTAATTAACTAGTTGAATAGTCCTAATTAATCAATCAATCACATTAATATTAATTAAGGAACTTAAATCCACAATTATGGAAACTAGGTCAAGCATACACGATTAGGTGAAGGAGATGATTCACCTTGGCCTCCACTCACTCTCAATTTTCCATAATCACTCCTCACGTGCTCTTAAGATTTCAGCCATATCCCAAGAAAATAATTTTAAGGGTTTGAGTCACCTCTTGAACTTTTCATCTCCAAAGAAAAACCCTTCTAAATTTTCTAGTGCAATTTAGAAGATGAACATTCAATCCAGTCGTGGACTTGATAGGAGGACTGAAGAAATAAGATTTTGAAGAAAGTTCGTATGGAATTCAACAAGAGCTATATCCGCTAATACTGGAGTAGTTGGTGGGGCAAGTAAAATTTCACTAAAGGTAAAATTATAAACTCCTTATATATGATCCTATCATATAAGCCATAAGAGTGTCCAAAAATTTTGAATGTCAAAATAAAATTTTAAAATTTTCGCTGTGTTTTTGGAGACGAGAAAACCGATTTCCCAACAGATACAAGAATTAAGATAATATGACAATATCGTTTTCTCGCACTGTCAAAATTAAATTTTAAAACTTTCGCCGTGTTTTTGGACACGAGAAAACCGATTTCCCAACAGATACAAGAATTAAGATAATATGACAATATCGTTTTCTCGCACTCAAGACGCAGCATAAGTTCAAAAATTTTAGTTTTGACATTTAAAACGTTCTTGAGCATCGCATGATTTAAAACATTTACATGATATTTAAATTTTTTTACAATTTTTTTTTACAATTGCGATATAATGTTGAACACTAAATCAGTCCAAGATTAGCAAAGTTGGTACTTTTTATAATTTCATACAAACAAACTTTCTACTTTTTCAATCGTCTGATCAGACTCACGATAAAAAAAGTGTATTTCTCTCCTAGTTTGCAGTGAAAAGAGTCTGCCAACTGTAAATAAGTTTTCCATGCGGAAAGAGTCTGCTGGACTTGGTGAATAGCATGATAGATAGTTAATTAACAAGATAAATGAATAAATGATAGAGTAAATGCGGTAAATTAAAGTAGACAATATTCTTTCATGGAAGTTCGAAGGTAATCATTCTGTATCAACCATTCTTTTGATAGTAGGAATGTATTTTACTAGAATGATTTGATTATATAACTTTTGTACAAATCAACTTCAGCTAAGTTCAACTCTACTAAATCGAAACTCATAGCAATTAACCGACACTCTCAATTTTGTTCAAAATAGATTATGACATTTACAAATATTCGCTCTTTAATTCAATCAAAGCTCACAAGATCAGGTAAAAAAATTAAGCAGTGCTTGAAAACTTTAAATAATTGGGTTGATATTCAATGAACGTGAGAAAGCCTTAATTGCTGGATAATTATTCGAAGAATCAATTTTCTTCAATGTTCGATGATCACTTCTTCCATTCACAAAATTTTCAGCGTTAATAAATCCAAAAATAGTTCTAAATTGTACAGTCACCTGTCTCTTGTGAAGAGAAATTTGAAGGAGAGATCCGTCATGTCCTGCTCTACTTGTCTAAATCGAAACTCATACCCGTCCAGGCCCTTATCTAGATAATGTCGTGTCTCTTGTCTTCTTAAACAAAAAATAGTACGCAACAATTAATACTCGGATCTAAAATACCGAAATATTTAGATAAAACTGGTTTTCAAAAACCGGCCTCGGTGTGATAATAGTTTTGTGATGAATAATAATAAGAAAACACATGATCTTTTGTGAGACGGTCTCACGAGTCAATTTAGTGAGACATGACAAATATTCTACTTGAGTCATTCATAACCAAAAAAATCCCAAATTCAAAATATATTTGTTTGTAGATAAGATTATCAAAGTATCCCGATTCTGACGAGTCTTTTGCCAAGATCAAATCGGTCCTGATTAATTAATTCACTGACATTTGGCAAGCATGTCCAAAGATATATTCTCCATAATTTAGTGGTCACCCTCGTTCCTTTGAAGAAAATTGAAATTTCGGATAGGAAAATCAATCGTATGGAGTTCAAGTAGACGGCTCTGTGATTCTACTTGTGGGGAGATAAAAAGATATTTTTGGCATCAAATTACTAATTATACGTATTTTGTTGAGATAATTTGCATAACATTGTAAATTTATCACTACCGATAAAAAAAATTTACGCAAATCTGTTGCATAATTTGCATTATTCTTAGCTCAAAGAAAAGTCAAATGTCTGATCCAAAAATATATAATTTTAAAAAGGACAGCCCAGTTCGTACCAATTATTCATCAAATAGCTTATGATCGACCTCCACGTGGCTTCGATCTCGCATGTGAGATTTTATGTTTTTTTTAATATATATAAATATTCTAGGTAGGAGTGTTCATCGATCAGTTCGGTTCGATTTTCTATTTTTTATTTCGGTTTTTTCGATTTTACAAATATATAATCTGATATCCGAATCATTTTTCTTCAAGCTCGATTCAGTTTTCTACCGAAATAGTTCGATTATTTCGGTCAGTTATTTCGATTTTGATACAATTATTTAAATTAATAAAATAAATATATTATAAAATATAATATGTTATCTTTTTACCTGATTTCTTAGTAAAATATTTAAATATAAAATTTAGGCAAAAACTTGTGTCAGACGGTCTCGCGGGTCGTATTTGTGAGACAGATATATTATTTGGGTTATTCATGAAAAAATATTACTTTTTATGCTAAGAGTATTATTTTTTGTTGTGAATATGGGTAGGGTTGACCCGTCTCACAGATTAAGATCCATGAGACGGTCTCACATGAGACCCACTCTAAAATTTAAATGAATACATAAACAACAATCAACTAAATATTATTCAAAATAATTCATCATTCACTTATATCATTTCAAAAAATATATAATAAAAATAAAATTATTAATTTAATGAAATTAAATTTTTTTCGATCAGTTCAGTTTTGATATATATAATCTGAAACCGAACCAAATAAACTACAGTTTTAACATTTATATCCGAATTATAAAATTTAGTTTCGGTTCGATTCAGTGTGTGTTTTTTCGGTTAGGATTTTCGATTTTTTTCGGTTTTATCCGAAGTTTGAACACCCTTAATTCCAGGACGATAAATGCAGTTTATCGATTAAACTTTGCCGACACTAAATACACTATAGTAGCAAATCAATGCACATGCTATAACAAGAGTAATGATATTTTTTGATAAAATAACAAACATTCGATTCTGTAATATATAATTACAACACAATTTTTAGTAACTGATTGAAATTAATGTGTGTAATTAAAAATCTTTTTAAAATAACTGAATTTTATTATTAATCTATTTGAGAACTTATTGTGATATTAATTAATGTGGCCTAAACAAATTAATCTACAAAATAATATAATTAATAACAATTATTTAGTGAAAAATGGATTTGAGAATAATTTGTGATATAGTAATGAGTGACGAGATTATGCTGAATAAACCTTATACGACCTTAAATTAAGTCGATATGATAAATGTACATCTTATAAATTTTGATTGATATCATATTACATAAAATGAATGATTCAGATTTAAATATATTTTTCATAAAAAAAACTCATATGAGATGGTCTCACGAGTCAATTTTGTGAGATATATATTTTATTTGAGTCACAGACAAAAAACTATTAGTTTTTATGTCAAAAATATTAATTTGTATCGTAAACATGAATCTGTCTCGTACATACATATCAATCACATCATCTCGTAAAAAATCAAAATTTGATAACGTACAATATCGCATGCTCTGCTCACTCCCGACAGAAGATCCAATTCCCTATTGGACTTGGTGCGGTGGAGAAGAAAGTAAAGCTGTGTGGCAGAGGTAGGTGGGATTGCCATATACCTATTTAATGGGATGTGTTATGGCCATACGTCCACGGAATGGTCCATCGGGTCTCAGTATTCTCCATCGTTAAATATTCAGTATTTACTCAAATCTGCATCCACAGTATACCCTTTTCATTTAATATTCCCATCTTTTCAATCCAATGCTATTAAGTTTTTTTTTTTTTAAAAAAATAAAAATAAAAAATTTGTGAGATGTTCTCATGAGTTAATTTTGTGAAACAGATATCCTATTTGAGTCATTCATGAAAAAATATGACTTTTTATGCCAAAAATATTACTTATTATTGAAAATATGAACAATATTGACTCGTCTCAAAAATAAAGATACGTGAGACCATCTCATGATATATCTACCGTTAAATTTTTATATAGGCCGAATAGATTACAATTCCACGTACATTTTGGAGTTTTGTGCTGTCACCTAATCATATTTCAATATTTCGATTCATTTTCCTAAAAAGATATTGAAATTCTTGACTTAATTTTTAAAATATTTTCCTCCGCCAAAATTAAGGCTGCGTATTGATTTAAGACATCTATTTCATTTGGGAAAAATGTTTCATGTGGAGTATGTGTTAAGCTTACACCAGAGATATATAATAAATGTTGGTTGTGTTCGTTAGAAATTATTTAAATGTCGAATACTATGACTAATCCGTAATTGAATGAAATATAACGGTAGTCGGATTTGTAAAATTCATCACTAATTTCAATAACTTTCATGCTAAAATATGTATATATATATACTTAGTGACCTACTGCACACTAAGTTGAAATATTTATATAAATGTGATTATTTTTGTTCTTTACAAATTAATTATGTTTTCATATTTTTTTTATTAGGAGTGATAAACTATTTATAGATTTTAAAATATAAATAAATATAAGATTAAATTTAAAATATAGAAAAATAAGGATATAATTGTATTTTTAAATAAAGTTTTACCAAATTAATTAGTATAAGGTTTTCAAATTTAATTAAATAATAACATTAATGTATATTTGAAATGTTTCAAATCCCAACCATATTTTTTATTCATTTGTTTCATTAGCTTAGGTTTCCACATGACGTTGACTAATGTCATATGTTGGCGGGAAAAAAACATTATTATTAAAAACATTTCGACTAATAATTATAAGAGTTTTTTTGTTATTTTTTTAATCTTCTTTCTTAATACATATTTTCCATCCGTTTAATATTTCCGACATAATTATTACTTGATTCAATTTTTTCTCTCTCCAAAATACTCTCTCTCTCTCGATGTATATATTATAGCTTTAAATGCAATATTTAAGAGTTCAAAATTATTTTAAACAATGATTCATGATATTATTTTACATCTATAAATAATAATAATTATTATACTTCTCCAAAACGAAAATCAAATATTGTTTTTTTTGGAAATTCTATTCCTAATTTCCGAGAAATACCAATCAAGCTCTTATATATCTGGAATCACATCACTACCAAATAAAAGCCTGTTTGTTCATCGTATAATATAATTCTAATCTTAGCAATGAAAAGCATGGTATTACACTTTAATTTAATTTGTTCACTGAAATGGAAACAAGGGGATCGATGCACTAAGTTCTTTCATGATTTGATCAAGCAAAACAACAAGCGGAGTGCGTTAATTGCAATCAAAGATATTGTTGGCATTACGGTGACTGAACCCGGGGGGGGGGCGATAGCTAACTGTTTTGTACAATACTACAAGGACCTATTGGGTACCAAAGTTGAGACAGTGCCGAGTGATCAAGAATTGATGAGAACAGGGACTTGTGTACAGGAGAGTGAGTGGCCTGCATTGATTGGGATGGTATCAGTTGAGGAGATTGAAAGAGCACTGTATGATATAGACAATGACAAAGCACCGGGGGGTCGGATGGTTTTGGGGCACTGTTCTTTAAAAACACTTGGGGCATTATCAAAGAGGATGTTTGTGCGACGGTGGTTGAATTCTTCACGACTGGACACTTACTTAGACAGTGGAATCACTTAACATTTGCTCTAGTGCCGAAGATTGTGGCTGCCTCTTCTGTTAATGATTTCCGACCGATATCTTGTTGTACGGTGTTCTACAAGCTAATCTCCAAAATCCTTGTTAACAGATTAAGTGGGTTGATGCGAAATTTGGTCGATGGTGCTCAATCAGCTTTCATTAAAGACATTGTGGATAACATTCATTTGGCTCAAGAGTTGTTGAGGAAATACGCAAGAAAACGAGGGACACCAAGATGCATGCTGAAGGTAGACATTCGTGAAGCTTATGTCACAGTTGACTGGGACTTCCTACGAGAGATACTCTTTTCACTTAACTTTCCTAGAATTTTCGTTGAATGGATCATAGAGTGTGTGACTTCTACATCATACTCGATTGTTGTCAATGGTCAAATGCATGGTCTCTTTAATGGTAAGCGTGGGTTGAGACAGGGTGGCCCATTGTTACCGTTGTTGTTCACATTATGCCTTGAGGTACTATCTAGATCTTTGAAACGAATGTCCAGATCCCCTGTCTTCGGGTTTCACCCAAAGTGTGGTAACCTGAAGATTACCCACTTAGCTTATTCAGATGATTTAGTTAGTTATCATTTTCCATTAGTGCACACTGCAGCTGTAATATGTATGAATCATACGATATTAACAAATAAAGGCATAAAATGCATTTCATTCGATATAAAACACATAAAATCAATCGAATACAACACATTAAAACCCAACAAACCAAAACAATAACAGACCACAGACTTCATTGTTGTGGGACTATCTGCGCAATCAATAATTCAAATCTTTGCCCGTGGCAGAACAATTGCTTTGAGCGGATCCTTCATGACAACAGTAAATGCGAAGGTTTCGGTCGGGTCGGGTGGGTTTTCTGGAATGGGGATCCACTTGAACGCTTGCACCATCCTGGCCAGGAGCAAGTTCACATGCAATGTGCCCAAACTCCAGGCGGGGCAAATCCTCCGGCCAGCCCCAAATGGCAGCATCTTGACTCCCTTCATTCCAGTGATATCCACTTCCGTGCCATCGCCGATTAAGAACCTCTCTGGCTTGAATTCACTAGGGTTCTGCCACATGTCCGGATCCTCCGTCAGCCAAGCCGTGTAAAACTCCACATTTGCGTCGGCTGGAATTGTGTATCCCCCAAGCTCAATCGTTTTCGTGGCTGCATGTATTTTAAGATCATAATTGTTGTGAAACTGAAAGAAACTTGAAAAAATGTACCTTTTTCAAGGTTTTAGCATATACATATATTAAACAAAAATAAAAAAGTTTCCAAATTCACCTGCATGAGAGAGCAAAAAATGACTTGGAGGGTGTCTTCTGAAAGTCTCCTTCACTATGGCTCCAAGATATGACATTTTCTCAACCTCACTTTCAGTCAGCACTCCGTCTTTACCCACAATGTCAACTATTTCTTGATAAAGTTTTGCTTGAATTTCTTGATTCTGTACTAAATGGAGTAAAGCCCACTCCAGAGTGGTGGCACTCGTATCAGTTCCCGCGTTAATGGCTTCAGAACAAAGCGTCACCATTTCTTCTTCCCCCAACTTCCCTCTTCCCGCCGGTTCAAGCTCGAACAATGAATCAATATACGCAGCGCCGATGGGGCTCGACATTTCGGAAGTGGCGGCTGTGTGCTTTCCTCCACTCTCAACGAATGCCTTTCTGTTTTGAATCAATGGAACCAAACATTCCAGCTGTTTCCGTCTCAGTTCCTTAGCTTCCTTGACCTGCCGCCGGAAAAGAGGGGTCAACAAGGGCAAGAAATCTGGCAGCTTCGGCGTGGTCATCATCATCACATCTTTCAATATACTCTCGATTTCTTTGATTCGTTCTTCAGAAATCTTTGCCCCGAAGCACAGGCAAATAAGAATGCTGCATATGGTGAGCCTGCAATTACTCATCACCTCCACATATCCTACGCGGGCCGCTTCTTCCTGAAGCCGCCTCATGTGGTTTTCCATAGCCCACTTTCTTATCCAACTGCACTGCTTGATTCTCGCCGGATTTATAAGCTCGGTGACGAAGTTACGGCGGAGGGAACGCCACAGAGGGCCGTACTCAGCCGAGTTAATGGCGCACTTCCCGACACTGAATATGAGTCTGATAGGGGAATCGGCCGGCCGACTGGCGAAGAGCGCGCCTTTCTGAACAAGGGCTTCATGGATCAACTCCGAGCTAGTGATGATCACCAGAGTTCGTTGCCCCATCTGCATGGTGAAAATGGGACCATATTTTACACGTAAATCACGGACAACAAATATGAAAGGGCGGCGCTGGAGGATCACTTGAAACAAGTTCCCCACAAGCGGCCAACCAGGCGGACCAGGTGGTAGGTTTCTGGATTTTCCGCTGGCGGCGGACCAGTATCGCCACCATAAGCGGAGGAAAAGGGCTGTCAGAAATAGTACAACAATGTCTATAATTTCCATATATCTTTATCCTTTTGTTTACCACTATTATTTCTATCGGCAAATGGCTAGCCGGTGAGCAGATGAGTCCACAATGCTGGTTATAAAGAAGAAGACGGTGAAATTTTTTTTAAACCACCAACTGGCAGAAATAAATATTTTCAACAGAAATATTTAATAACAACGTACCAGATGTCGACGTAGTAGGGGTCACAGGTATTTTTAAATTATTTTTACAGTCTTCTTGCAGAGTTACTCGAAAGCTGCATCATGCATTAAGTCATGCATGTTCATTTGTTAAAAGAGAAGAGATCCATGCTTCAGGTTTCGGGGCCCCAATTCCATCACAATTAGCAATGAAAAACATAGAGAAAATGTACAAGATAAAAATTTTTTGTGTCGTTTTCTGTAATCCATTATAGAATTTAGTCAAATTTGACTGTATTTATTTATTCACACAGAGGTGGAGACAGCTATTAAAGACTGTGTTTTTACAAAGATGGAGAAAAATAATGGGAACCCTATTCAGCACCTTAATTTGCTAATGAACTGTTCATGCGAGATATACAGTAGTGTTAATGCCACCTACCTACTCAAAGCCGATGCACGACCCTCTCTGTGACCTAATTAGATTGGGTTTTTTTTTTCCTTTGAAATTTATTTAGAATGGTTGGTTGGTTATACGATATATTTTACATAATATTTGTTTATGATTTATTATATTTTATGCGAATGCAAAAACTTGTGCGAGACGGTCTCACGGGTCGTATTTTGTGAGACATATATCTTATTTGGTATTCCATGAAAAAATATTACTTTAATGCTAAGAGTATTACTTTTTATTGTGAATATCGATAGGATTGACCCGTCTCACAAATAAAGATTCGTGAGACCGTCTCACGAGAGACCTACTCTTATGTGAATCTTCTTAATTCACACCGATCATATGAACAGCTCAGGGTAATTATATTTTTGTTTTTTTTTTTAATTTACATTTTTTTTTTATTTTTTGGTCATGTTATTTGGTTAATTCTCAATTGGGACTATTGACATCTCATCAAACAAGTCATCAATTTTAGTAAAACATAATCATTTTCCTGCGCTATGTCAATATATGGTAAAAAAAAATACTAAAATTGAATAAATTACAAATTATTAGATTAAATTGAGAATTGACCATGAATTAAAAATGTGCAATTATATGATAAAAGATATAATTTTCAAAAACACTTATTACCTAATCAATATTGACGACACAAGAATTTATTCTACATCACACATAATGAATGTGTATGTATATTTATTAACACCATTATTGTGTTATTATGACCAATAATTCTTTGTTGGACCGTGCACGGGTTTTTTGAATTTCAAATGTTCTGTTATTTCTAAACATATAAATTTTTGGACACTGTTTACTTAAATTTAAATGATTTCGGGTATCATTTAATACTTAATAGTTTAACTTTCACAATCACTGAACTTATCTATTTTAGGGAACTTGTATATATATGCGTCTATATATCTATACTATATAATAACTAAATAAATGATGGGTAACAAATCATTTAGTTAATTATTTCAATTATGATAAAATCAAAAGTATGGGATTTATAATTAATATAGTTAGAGGAGAAAAATGCTCAAATAATGATTAAAATTTATTAAACCCAAAATTGGGCTTACAGCTTCAAAGCTAAAAAGTGGGCCCACACCTTCAAAGCCCATGATCCGTCTTTGAGAATATATAAATAAAAGAATAATTTCATTTGTCAAGATATGTTCTTATTTTCACTCTAAAATTTTATTTTTTTTTGAGTATTTTATTGAGGTGATAGTTGACTTGAATGTCATAAAATTTCTTCGAGTATCTCCCATGTCTCTAACATTGTTTGTGATAACTCCAAGTATTAGTTTGTCTGAGGACTAGAAAATCATTTTTCCACCCGGATAGTCCACCAGGATATGGCCGGGGATGGTTGTTTCTCAATTGTTTGCATTCAATGATATCATGGCAACATTCTTGGTGGCTGGTACAAAATTTCAGGACTGATCTTGGGTCCTGCGATGATTGTTGTGTTTGGGACAAAATTTTCTCCTCTTCACAAAGATGCAATGTTTGATCCATTGACACTTTGAGGGGGTATAGTGAGAAAACCGTCGTAAGGGGTTTTCCTTCTGCATTCATTCTTAAACTCTACCTGGTCTATCAACCCTTTCTTTCTTCACGGCCTCTCTTCTGCCTCTGGACTGATCTTGGGTCCTGCGATGATCGTTGGGGCTGGGACAAAATTTTCTCCTCTTCACAAAGATACATCACTTAATCTTTTGGCACTTTCATGGGGTATAGTGAGAAAACCGCCCTAAGGAGTTTCCCTTCTGCATTCGTTCTTCAACTCTACCCTGATCGAGCAATCATTTCTTTCTTCATGACCTCTCTTCTGCCTCTGGACCTCTCCCATATTGATATATTTCTCTACCCGAGATAGCAGATCTTCAAAGTTTCGTGGCAGTTTTTTCACCGAGGTCCAGAAGAAGTCCCCTTCCTGGAACCCCTGCGTGACGGCGGTAACATAAAAAGGTACTTCCAAAGACACTTTGTTGAATTTGCGGGTGTATGCACGTAATGATTCATCCTACCTTGCATTACTTCAAACAGAATTGAAAATAGTCTTTTTAAAATCTCTTGCTGCTACTGAATTGTTGGAAGAAAATTCTCTTAAAATCGTCAAAGAATCATATGCTCTGAGGCTCGAGTTTGTCAAAAAAATGTTGGACTGAGTCCATCAACGTGGTCAGGAAAGATTTACCCTTTATCTTGTCATCATAGCAGTGTAACATGATAATATTTTTGTGCAAGGACAAATGTTTCTCGGGATCTCTGTTTTTGCGTCATACTCCCTTACTTTTGCTGATTTGTAATGGGCAGGAAAGGGCTCATTTACTATATGGCTGAATAAAGGACACCTTTTTGGTTGGACTCGGAGGGTTCTGGAAGACCCGGCATGTCCTTCTAGATTCTTCACTTTCTTTCTCAAGCCTTCCAGCTCCTCGGCCATGGTAAGGGCCTTGGAACACTCCTAGGAACTTTCTTCTTTCTTGATCTTGTTTCGAGCAGAGGACTCATCTTCGGACCCTTCTTCATGGTGAACACGACTGCTACTAAGAGGTAACTTCTCCATCATGTCTTTCTGGACAATCACTTCTTCCACTGGGTTAATTGCTCTTGGTTGATCAAAAAAGTTTTCTGAGGTGGTGGTTTTCCTTGGGGAACCTCTATCCGATGACTCCTTACTGGAACCATCCCTTTGGGTTGTTTTACGTGTGGAAACCATATTTATGCCTTAGATCTAGTTTCCCACATACGACGTCAATGATATCGACCAATTAAATCAAGTTGAGTTTAGTGGGAAATTATATCATGTCGAATGGATTTCTTCTCAAGAAAATTGGAGATCAAGCGGGAGTATTCAGGCAAGAGAATATGCATACTTAAAAGAGAAAATAACGTTAGTAGGGTGTCAGAAGGTTTTTCGACGTGGCCACTCCAACTCTCAAGTCAATCAAATGTTTTACGCAAAGAAAAGTATATAAAGATTATGGTTTCTAGTGAAAAAATATCTGAACACATTAATGTCAATCAAACCTGGTATATATAAAGGAAAAGTCAATGGCGAGATTGTCACCCATGCCTTGCTCCTCATGGCGAGATGGTCACCCATGCCTTGCTCCCAGATACTGCCATATCTAACAAATGATACCAATTCTGGTCTAGTCACATCATCCATACGTGCACCGAAAGACATGCAAATTATATCAAATAATGGCATCCTATATCTATAGACTCGGGAGTGACACATGTACCAAGTTGCGCGGGTAGATAATCATGGCGAGAAGCCCTGTCCTTTGACTCATCACATTGCCCGGGCTTACACCACCCAGGCTCATCCGAGAGCCCGAGCTCACCCGTGTTCGTGATGATATGATCTGTCACCCCAGTTAGTGATTTCTTAGCTTCCAAATTTCGCCACAACCCGGGTTCTAAGATGACTTGGACGCTTACACAAGTATCACCACCATAAATCCTTAATTATCTCATCACACGAGTTAGTTTGTCAGTGTAAAAATAATTAAAAGAGCTATGAAAATTTTAAAAGCTCTATAAATTACCTCACAATTCAAGGATAAATAATGTAATAAACTGACGAGAAAAATATGCCCAAAACTTTGATTGACTAACCAAAATTTTCTATTTTCTCGTAAATATTATCTTTTGAGGCTTTGTACCTCCGTTTTTATATATACTTGAAAACATTTCGGCACTATCCATGAATTTGTTCTCTCAAAAAATGAGCTGTGCATAAAAAAAGGCCTGGTTTGAATGATTGACTACACGGGCTTTTTTATTCATGAACTCGATCAAGCCCATACAATCATATGTAGTTTTTGTCCCTTATCTACACTTGTGATCACCACATTTCATCCATTGTTTTCGCGATTTCATTGGTTGGTGGAGATTAAATATCAGTCCCAGTAGTATTTTGTTATGTTTGGTATTGAAAATCCGTAAAAATCACGTTATTTTGGTTCTTATCACATTATCATAACATGTAATTAAATCATTAACATCAGGACAACATGTTTTGTTTCTGAATAGGTTTTTTGTGTGACGGTCTCACAAATCTTTATCTGTGAGACTAGTCATCTCTATCCATATTCACAATAAAAGTAATACTCTTAGCATAAAAAGTAATACTTTTTCATGGATGATCCAAGTAAGAGATTCATCTCACAAAATACGACCCGTGAAACCGTCTCACACAAGTTTTTGTCTTTATTTCTTATCACATTACTATAACATGTAACATGCAATTAAATCACTATAGCTAACATCAGGACAATTTCTAAGGAATCTTCAAATATTCACGTGGTATCACCAATTAGAATGAAATTTGAAATATTAATCAAATATGCGGTGCACTCGATTTTCTTATTTTTATTTTTGCTTCATCAGAAGTGGAAAGAATGGTTACTTTTGCTTCGAGTATGCTTGCCTCCTGCCTTTCTTGATGATTCTCGATCAAAATAAAATTCAAACATTAACTTTGAAATGAAAGATTACTCTAACATAGTTATATTTCACACGATTTCACACAAATATGCACTATGTACAAAATTATATTTTATATTAAAATTTAACCTACACATATATATCACATGATAACTTGCACGAAATACTAGTTATAATGGCCCTAAGGGGTAGCTAAGATGATAGGCATGACATGCACCTATCAAGATGTCATATATTTAATTGTTCTATACTTCTGCATTACACATGACTTGTCCAGTGTAATTACCTAGTTAGCGTGGTTTGCAAGCTACTGTATTAACCTTTTGGATTTACCAAGAGCGTACCAAAATAGAGATTAGAGGGATGAATAAAATCTTTTAAAATATTTTGCAAAATTGAGCTAGGTTTAACAGTTTTTAGATGTTAAAACCATTTCTTGAACGAATAGACTAACCCGGAACGCTGAAAATAAATAAGTGCATAATCGGTCTGACTCGACTATTGAGATTATATATATTCAATGCAAAAAACAGTTAACAAGGTGACTAAATATAGGCAAGCAAACAATATAAAGTGTACAAGTAAATGAGATAAAATATTATGGATGTTTGGATATAAACTCTTACATCACCTATTTTTCTACTTAGGAATCAATTCAGTAAAAGACTTTGATTAGTGCACTCTTAAACAAAACACACTTCAACAAAACACACTTCGACTAGAATTTATCACTGAATAAGTCAAAACTTTCAGGAACCACTCAACAACTTTTGGTTGTTTAAGAACCATTGGTTTACCAGAAACAATAACTTCCAACAGATAGCTTTGAATTGATTGAGTTGCCTAGGGTAACAAAGATTGATTCTATGCTTGGCCTTGTTCTCAAAATTTACATTCCGGTTAGGTTGGAATTTTGACTGATCATGTTCATATATCATGCTGTACCGAACAAAGTTTATCATTTTAGCATTGCCTTTGTCCATACACGATTTAGTACTTGCCTAAAAAGAATTACATTAATTTTTTACAAACCCTAAGCAAGTTCTATCTCCAGCTGGTTTTTGCAACCCATGCACCTTCTCAATGAAAGTAGAATACTTGTTCCAAGAATTAACGATTGCATCAACCGTTTTTTTAATCATTGATAGCTTTAAAAGTTTTAGCCGTTAAATTTTCTTGAATGGCTAGACTGAGATGGATCACTGGAAATAAATAAGTGTGAAAACTGTCTGACTTGACTAATGA
Organism: Primulina tabacum; assembly: GCF_025594145.1. Taxonomy (NCBI): domain Eukaryota; kingdom Viridiplantae; phylum Streptophyta; class Magnoliopsida; order Lamiales; family Gesneriaceae; genus Primulina; species Primulina tabacum. The sequence continues at coordinate 46,734,199 of NC_134551.1, forward strand.
TATTATATTATTCAATTTAAACAACGTTAACAAGGCTGCTAGAAGTAAGCATGCAAATAAGATAAAGTATATAATTCAATGAGACAAAATATTATGGATGTTCGGAGATAAATACTTCTACATTACCCTTTCTTTTACTTAGAAAATAATCCAATAAAATACTTTGATTAATATACTCTTGTACAAAACCCACATCGACTAGGACTTATCGAAACTCTAAGTGATAACTCAAATTTTGGCATTTAAGAACCATTGGTTCATCCTTCCAGCAGATAGCTTTGAATGACTAAACTTGGTTAGGTTAGCACAAAACGATCCTTGAAGATCTGATTTGGATATATAGGCTTGTGCTAAGAGAGCAGCTAGATATCTGAATGATTATGAATGCTCGAGATCTTGAATATTTGCAGAGTTTAAAAGGCTTTGAATCTTGTAAATCATGTTATTTTCTTCAATCTGAGTATGTTTTCATATACTTAAAAAGCTCTAACAGTTGGAAAACTTTTCAACAATCATCTGTAGTACCTCCCGATAGATTGGTTTTTTCAACCTCTTTTCATTGTACGATGCATTAAATGAATTTTTTTACGGCTTCGGCTCTTAGCTTCTTAAAAGTTGATCGATTCTTTGAAATTTTAGAAAATATGTATGTCAATCAAGAGTTAGTAGGATATTGTGCTTGACACTTTATCTGATAATCTTTGAGCGGCTTGATTTGATGTATCTATCTTGACCTATTAATGTATGACAAATTAGAGTTGAACGGTTAGACTCTGAGCATATGTTTGATAGAGCAGTCCGATTTGAAACAGATACAAGTGATGATATTCTGATGATTTCTATAGCTTGAAATTCTGATAGAATAAAGCGAAATATGGGTTGTCCAACGGCTATAATATTTTAATTATTACATGAAAATAACAGTTGGACCTAAAACAACTCGATGTTATTCTTTTCATTGCTAAACCTTAGGATATTTTAAACTTAACAATCATCCTATGTGCCGTTTATTTAGTACTTGAACAAGGCCAATGTGTATTTAGTAAAGCTATTGTTGAGAGACTATGGAATTCACACACGTACATGGAGAAAATATTAGAAGTAGCAGTGTAAATGTTAACTATCCTACTAATATTTTGGGAATATATACATTTGATTCGGTATGTTAAATATGCACAAAAAATGCATTAATGAAGGAAGAGGATACACTACAAACAATAAATGAAAACTAATTATCAAAATTTTAAATAAAATCTTTTAATTAGGACCACAAATGTCATGGTTGTTGTCCGTGAAGGTAAAAACCATGTTTTTATTGTTTTTGTAAGATTGTGGGTCGTAGTTATCATTCATTACGATCTTGTCTCACACCATGTAGAAATTGTGGTGAAGAAAATTAGGTGATCAATTTAACGGGACTGATCATTGAAAAGAATATTTAATTTGCTTCCTCATAAAAATATGCTGTGGCTGCGCGTTGGCCAATTAATCATTTCTTCCCACAAATTTTAAAATGCATCATGTTTGTGAAGATTTGAAATTTAGAAGAACAAAAACACCTTAAAGAATGCAAGATCTTAGCTCAAGGAATCCGAAACATTGCAAGCTCGTCAGAACCAAAATGTGGTAGCTCATGTGCAAAAACCCCTGCTCAAGGAACCAATAATTTAATCAATGAAGCTCAATACATGCTGTCCTAATTGACTCAAAATTAAGCTGAAAGATGAGCTAAAAGTTAGACAAAATTAGGTGCAAGAAGTGATCTTTTAGCCAACCGAGATGACACTTGACTTGGCTAACAACTTGGACGATTTAAGTAGTATCAGAGCCACCAAGTTCAAAAATCTGCATGGATTTTGATAGAAAATGTAACGTCTACCGTTTTTAAAAGTGCGGATTTTTTTTTATTTAAAAAACTCACATTTTGAAATTTATTATTTAAATAAATTGCATGCATTAAGTCCTACTAAAAATATCATTTTTAAATAATCATAAGTAATTACAAATAAAAATATAGCGGAATAAAAACGAGTGAAAATCTCAACATCAAACAGTAAGTGAAAATCCCAACATCAAATAGTGATATAAAACAGCGTATAAAATACTCATATCATCTCAGTAACATGAAATCATAAAATATGCGGAAAAATCATGAGGTCCTCGGGTCGTGTCGCCCACCATGTCTGCTGAATCAGAGTTCAGCACCTCCTGTCCCCTCGACATCGAACTCACCTGCATCACACACGCCTAGTAAGTCTAAAGACGCAACACACATGTACCATAAGTAACAAATACCTATACATAGCAAACAGCAGTGAAAAATATCATACTCAACATATCTTCCATGAACTTCAAAAGCTTTATGTAAACGTGTCATATGCAATCGTGACGTGTTAAGCAGTTCATCGTTAATCATCATTCATCATTCATCATTTAGCGAATTCAGTGCATTAGAAGTGACTATCGTACATCATCATTTACAATGGATCCATCATACATAGAACCGCAGTACCCGACGGCTGTCGGACATCAGTGTCTACTGTGCCTAGGCCTCATCATCATCATTTACATATACATCTTATGCATTTACAGATAATTCGATAGCCACAACTAATGTCCATAATTCGAAACTCAACCAAATTTTTCCCAACTTACCACACCTAAAAAACACAATATCAGTCCCTACTCCACCAAAACCAGGCCCCTTAAAATTTCGAACATCCCTGAATTGCTGCTGGAATTTTAGCTAATGTCACCCATCGAAACCCTTACTCACCCAACTCGATGATCAACCATCCTAGGCGCCACCGGCTCGAACCTGTCCTGAATAAAGTTACTAGGGACCAATACCAGAACCTGCTGGACCTACTTGAACCACACCTCGGCCCCATGCACGTTGCAGCAACCTACACGTCTAACCCTCGAGGTCTCACTACCGCGACCACTCCTATTCTCGATTGATAGGCTACTTTGGTGGTTCCAACGATGGTTGAGCCTCCTTGAGCCATGACTCAGACCCATGATGGTCTGGTCTAGGCCTTGGATTGGCCTTTGCACCGCCGTCCCCACCCCCTTCACGCGATCTACTCAAACCCGAAGCAAAACCTTAACACTTACTCACGGTTCCTAGCGTACAACACACCAGCTAGCTTCCTCTTATTGACAGCACACTCTCGATGAAAGAGCCCCTTCAGCAACATCACTCGACAGCCCCCTTGCAACCATGATCAAAGAAACGTGGGAAATCAACAAAAAGAACAATAAAATATGCGCCTACTATGACCTAGGAACACACAGGAATGGATCGAAACATCTACATGATTTTACAATTACTCCACATATATTATCAGCGTATATGATGCATTAAAAGAAGAACAAGCGTGCCTTTGATGATTCATACGCAAAAACAATGAAGAAAGGAGCAACGAGGAGGCGCCGTAAACTTTCTTTTGCAAGAACAAGGAGGCGGTCGAAGCTTCTCAGCTGATGTTTGTTGAAACCGAGAGTATTCTGATAGGGGAGGGTGTCGGCTGGTTGGGAAGGGATAGGTTTAGGTTAAGGTTAATTATGTATTAGTTAAATAGTTAACAAATAAACTAATGGGCCCTATAATATCATTTAAAAATTTAAAAAGATTTTTAAGTCCAACAAGCTTAAAAGTAGGCCCATTAGGTTCAAACACACTCTCAAAAAATATTTCGTATTGGAAATTTTTTCAAAATATTAGCCGAACTTTGAAAAAGTCCCCCGATCGATAAAATTTACGAATCGTTAAAAATTATGCTTTGACGGGTAAAAATACCCAACAAAGCCCATTCCTTGAAAAATACCTTTAAAACATCTTTTAATAATTAATAAAAATTAATCAGGTAATAAAATAATTTTGTTGAAAATTCTCCGGTCTCCGTTTCTCGTTCGGCCGCGAAATACATCAAGAAACCCTAACGCACGAACTTTTAAAATTTCATGAAATAAATCCTATCATGCATGAATCATGCATAAAAATAATTAAACACATAATTTAAAATAAAACCCTAGATTGCATGCATTCAGGTTACGTGAATTAAATTCCTGGACCTTACAACTCTTCCCCCCTAAAATAAAATTTCGTCCTCGAAATTAGAACGTATCGAATAACTTTGGGTAGAGATTCCTCATCTCGGTCTCGGTCTCTCAAGTATCCTCCTTCTCAGAATGATTCAGCCAATTGACCTTGACTATCTGGATCACCTTGTTCCGAAGTCTCTTCTCCTGCCTGTCCAAAATCTGAGTGGGTTTCTCCTCGAATGATAGATGCGGTGTTAGCTAAAGTGGCTCATAGTTAAGCACTTGTGAAGGGTTCGACATGTACTTACGCAGCATGGAGACGTGGAACACGTTATGAACTCCCGCCAGATTCGACGGTAAAGCAACTCTGTATGCGAGTGTCCCAACTCTCTCTAGGATCTCAAATTGTCCGATGAATCTAGGGATGAGCTTGCCCTTCTTCCCGAACCTCATCATACCCTTCATCGGTGCGACCTTCACGAACACATGATCCCCTACTGCGAACTCAAGATCTCGCCGCCTCTGATCAGCACAACTCTTTTGACGGCTTTGTGCAGTCTTCATCCTGTTTCTAATCCTGGCCACTAACTCCGCTGTCTATCTGACGATATCCGGACCCAACTCTGCTCGCTCTCCTACCTCGTCCCAATAAACTGACGACCTACACTTCCTCCCGTAAAGTGCCTCGTACGGAGCCATACCTATCGCTGCTTGATAACTGTTGTTGTATGTGAACTTCACAAGAGGTAACTTCGGCTCCCAGCTACCCTGGAATTCGATCAAACAAGCTCGGAGTAGGTCCTCCAGAATCTGAATCACCATCTCCGAATGACCGTCCATCTGAGGATGGAAAGCAGTGTTGAACAATAACTTCGTACCCAACGCCTGGTGGAGATTCTTCCAGAATGCAGACGTAAATCTCGGATCCCTGTCTGACACGATGAACACTGGAATCCCATGCAGTCTGACTATCTCTCTGATGTACAGCTCTGCATACTGAGTCATGGTGAATGTCTTCCTGATCGGTAAGAAATGAGTTGATTTAGTGAGCCGATCAACAATCACCCAGATGTCGTGAAATCCTCCAGTAGTTCGCGAAAGCCCTGTCACGAAGTCCATAGTAATGTTCTCCCATTTTCACTCGTGAATAGGGAGTGGTCTCAGCTTCCCTGCAGGTCTCTGATGCTCTGCCTTGACCTGCTTACAAGTCAAAACACTCGGAGATGAAGCACAGATTATCCCGCTTCATGCCCGGCCACCAATACAGAGTCTGTAGATCCCTATACATCTTCGTACTCCCTGGATGGATGGAGTACAGGTGCTGTGGGCCTCACTCAAGATATCTGCTCGAAGTGAATCACTGTCAGGAACTCATAGGTGGTCCCTATACCTGACTATGTCGTCCACAACTGTATATAGCCTCTGGCCCTTAGTCTCGTCCCTCTATCTCCACTTCTGTAATTGTTCATCAGAAGTCTGCCATGTCCGGATTCTGTCTCTCAGAGTCGGCTGTACTGTCAGAGTAGAAAGATTCGGGGCCTCGCCCCTGGCATAAACTGCAAGCTCAAATCTCTGAATATCAGCCTTTACCGGTCTATACACTGACAAATGGGCAATCACAGCGTGCTTCCTGCTCAGAGCGTCTACAACCACATTAGCATTACCCGGATGGTAGCTAATGTCACAATCATAATCTTTCACCAGCTCAAGCCACCTCCTCTTTCGCACATTCAGTTCCTTCTGTGTGAAGAAGTACTTCAGGCTCTTATGATATGTGAAAATCCTGCACTTCTCCTCATACAGATAGTGTCTCCAGATTTTAAGGGCAAATACCACTGCTGCTAGCTCGAGGTCATGAGTCAGATAATTCTTCTCATGGACCTTCAGCTGTCTGGATGCGTAGGCTATCACTCTGTCCTACTGCATCAGAACCACGCCCAGACCAAGATTTTTTGCATCCGTAAAAACCACAAATTCTCCTTGCCCTGATGGCATAGCTAGCACTGGTGCAGTAGTCAAAGCCTGCTTCAGTCGTCCAAAGCTCTCCTGGCACTCAGATCCCCGGATGAACTTTGCATTCTTCTTCGTCAAGGCGGTCATAGGCACCACAATAGAAGAGAAGCCCTGGATAAACTTCCTGTAGTAACCTGTCAATCCCAAGAAACTACAAATCTCTCACACTCTTAGGAACTGACCAATCTTTGACTGCCTCTACCTTGCCGGGGTCGACCTCTATGCCATCATGTGATACAATGTGGCCCAAGAATGCCATCCTGTCAAGTCAGAACTTACATTTGCTGAACTTGGCATACAGTCATCTGTCCTGTAGAATCTGCAATACTGTCCTCAGATGCTGACTGTGCTCCTCCCTGCTCTTCGAATATATCAGAATATCGTCAATGAAAACTATGACGAACTGATCCAAGTACGGCTGAAACACGCGATTAATGAGATCCACGAAGATCGCTTGCGCGTTCGTCAGGCCGAAAGGCATCACTAAGAACTCATAGTGCCCGTAACGCGTCCAGAAGGCTGTCTTATGCACATCAGATTCTCTCACTTTCAGCTGGTGATATACGGATCGAAGGTCTATCTTGGAGAACACTGAGGCTCCCTGAAGCTGATCAAATAAGTCCTCGATCCTCGGCAGCGGATGCTTATTCTTAACTGTGACCCTGTTCAGCTCTCGGTAGTCAATGCCAGTCGCCTTCTGCCATCCTTCTTCTTATCAAAAAGAACTGGTGCGCCCCATGGAGAAAAACTAGGGCAAATGAAACCCTTATCCAGCAGATCCTGAATCTGATCCTTGAGCTCCTTCATCTATGCAGTCGCTAATCGGTAGGGTGCCTTAGATTTCGGCACTGTCCTTGGCATGAGCTCAATCGAAAAGTCCACCTTTCTATCTGGTGGGATGCCTGCAACATCGTCAGAGAAAACACCGGAGAACTCCCTGGCTACATCAACATCCTCTAGCCTCTGACTGACTGGCTCTGTCACTGATACGATGCTGGCTAAGAATGCCTGGCAGCCTCTCCTCATAAGCCTCTTCGCACACATGCAGGAAATGACGTGCGGCATCTGCTGATGTCTAGCTGCCTAAAAAACAAACGGCTTCCCACTGGACGGTCTGACAGATACTGACCTCTGTTGAAAGTCTATGAATGCACCATGAGAAGATAGCCAGTCCATACCCAAGATGATATCAAACTCTGGCAATGGTAGCACTACCAGATCTGCACGTACTGCCTTCTGTTGCAATCTAAGCTCCAATCATCTCACTATTCGGGAAGTGAACATCTGATCCCCAGATGGGATCGATACTCTGAAACCTAAATTCATCGCTACTGGTATGATTCATAGTCGCTTCACGAAAGATTCAGTTATAAACGAATGTGTAGCCCCTGAATCTAACAATGCATGTGTGGCTGCACCTGCAATGTATATCCTCCCTGCGACAAAACATACCATCAAATCTAATACTGTTGAACTTAATGAATTCTTTATCGGCAATTAACCCAAAATCTTAGAAAAATCACTGAATTAACACAAACATCATTCCCCAAAAATTTCGAAATTGAGCGTCATAACATCAAAATTGCGATTGAGTCCCTTAAAGTTCGAAAATTTCATTTTGGTCCTTAAATCATTTTTTTATTACAATTGGGTCCCTAAAATTCCTCAATACAATAATCAAATTCCTAATTCCAACTAGATAGAGCATGCATCCTAAATTTTTTTAAGTTATAATTCCACAAGAAAATCCTCATACATGCATAAAACCCAAGCAATTGTATAGTAAATTAAAATCTTAAACCAAAGGATTACCAGTAATCAGTGTCGAGTATCGAGCTGCATCGGCCTCCTCGGCATGCATCACATAGGCCCGGCCAGTAGTGGGGCCTGTGTTCTTTGGGCAGTCCGCTTCTTTGTGGCCCTCATGGCCACAAATGAAACATCTGAAGGTCCCCCATAAACACTTGCCGATATTAAACTTGTTGCACTGCGGGCAAGGCTGCCTATCATCTGGCTTAGGCGCTCCTGGCACCTGAGGGGGTCTCTGCTGCTGCTGCTGAAGCATCCTAAACTGCCCTTGGGGCTTCTGCTGCCCCTGCTGCCTCGGCGGCCCTGAGAAATGTTTCTTCTGCGGCTGAGAGCTAGACTGAGTCTGATGCCGCTTCCGCTGCATCTCAAAGACTATGTCCCGTAGCGCCTGCTCCGCCTGAAAAGCGCAGGCGGTGGCCTCATCATAGCTTTTCGGTCTCATCAACATCCCATCCCGGCGAAGGGTAGGTCTCAGTCCATCCATGAAATGCCACAACTTCTGACCGGCATCTCCCGCTATCATGGGCACAAAATGGCAGCCCCTGTCAAACTTGCAGATAAACTCCGCCACGGATACGTCTCCCTGCGGAAACTCATGAACTACCTCGTCAGGCGGCCCCTGACGTCGGTTGGAAAGTACTTCCCATAGAACAACACCTTGAACCTGGCCTAGGTAAGGGTAGCCAAGTTCACTGCATGAGCTGCGCCCTCCCACCACAGGGACGCATCGTCTCTCAACATATAGATGTTGCACCTGGCCCGGTCGCCATCCCTCATCAGCAGATACTCAAAATATAGCTCCAGAGATTGGATCCATCCCTCTACTATGAACGAATCAGTAGTGGCCCCGAACTCCTTCGGGTTAAGCAGACGGAACTTCTCAAAAACATCCACCTAAGGCCTAGGAGCCTGCTGAACCTGCTCCAGTAGCCTAGCCATACCCTTCAGAACTCGGGTAGCTGGGTCCCCTTACGATGGTGGTGGTGGTCCTCTGCCCCCTCTAGGAATCTCATCCTACCTATCAGTATTGGGATCACGTCTGTGAGGCATATCTGAATACAGTCCAACTTAAAACGTAACCCCTCATACAATTAATCTAGTTTTTAAAATAGTAAATTATTAAATCGTAAAAGCCTTTAAACATGAACAGTAAATCATCATAAAGCATAAATCATGTAGACATGCATGTGATAACAGTAAATCACTTAAATCATTTAAAATATAAAAGCTTACAGACTTGAGACTTGAAGACTGAGCGACAGAAGCTGGTGGCGGCACAATCCTATACAGGACCCTTGCTCTGATACCAACTGTAACGTCTACCGTTTTTAAAAGTGCGGTAATATTATTATTTTTTTTAAAAGCTCACATTTTGAAATTTATTATTTTAATAAATTGCATGCATTCGGTCCTATTAAAATATCATTTTTAAATAATTATAAGTAATTACCAATAAAAATATAGCGGAGTAAAAACGAGTAAAAATCCCACTATCAAACAGTGGGTAAAAATCCCAACATCAAATAGTGATATAAAACAGCGTATAAAATACTCATATCCTCTCAGTAACATGAAATCATAAAATATGCGGAAAAATCATGAGGTCCTCGGGTCGTGTCGCCCACCATGTCTGCTGAATCAGAGTTCAGCACCCCCTGTCCCCTCGACATCGAACTCACCTGCATTACACACGCCTAGTGAGTATAAAGACTCAACACACATGTACAATAAGTAACAAATACCTATACATAGCACACAGCAGTGAAATATATCATACTCAACATATCTTTCATGAACTTCAAAAGATTTATGTAAACGTGTCATATGTAATCGTGACGTGTCAAGCAGTTCATCGTTTATCATCATTCATCATTCATCATTTAGCGAATTCAGTGCATTAGAAGTGACTATCGTACATCATCATTTACGATGGATCCATCATACATAGAACCGCAGTACCCGGCGGCTGTTGGACATCAGTGATAGGATCACCCATCCACTGTGCCTAGGCCTCATCTCTATCATTTACATATACATCTTATGCATTTACATATAATTCGATAGCCACAACCAATTCCCATAATTCAAAACTTCATCATTTACATCACTTATGAAAATAATGCACAAATGCAAATTTTATTTAAATCCAAGCATGCAGCGTATATTTTCATAAAATCTTAAAAATCATGATCATGATGCATAAACATTTAAAATATAGTAAATTTGTGCTCGGAGCGCTGCCAGGACCAAAATCTCACCCCGAAATCAAAATGACCATTTTGCCCCTGGAAACCGAAAAATTGCCGTTTTACCCATGGACATCTAAAATTGACCCGAAGCTTACCAAACTCCTTAAAATATCCCAAAACATATTTAAAATCACTCTTAGATGTAAACCCGAGCCCATTTCGTAACTTAGTCCTTTCGTTTTAAAACTTGGACCGGGGTCTCGATTTTAACCCGAATCGAACCAAAACTCGACCAAATTTTTTCCCAACTTACTACACTTAAAACACACAATATCAGTCCCTAATCAACCAAAACCAGACCCCTTAAACCTTTGACCAGCCTTGAATTGCTGCTTGAATTTTTGCTAAGGTCACCCATCGAAACCCTAACTCACCCAACTCGACGATCAACCATCCTAGGCGCCACCGGCTCGAGCCTATCCTGAATCAAGTTACTAGGGACCAATACCAGAACCTGATGGACCTACTTGAACCACACCTCGGACCCATGCACGTTGCAGCAACCTACACGTCTAACCCTCGAGGTCTCACTACCGCGACCACTCCTATTCTCGATTGATAGGCTACTTTGGTGGTTCCAACGATGGTTGAGCCTCCTTGAGCCATGACTCAGACCCATGATGGTCTGGTCTAGGCCTTGGATTGGCCTTTGCACCGCCGTCCCCACCCCCTTCACGCGATCTACTCAAACCCGAAGCAAAACCTTAACACTTACTCACGGTTCCTAGCGTACAACACACCAGCTCGCTTCCTCTTATTGACAGCACACTCTCGATGAAAGAGCCCCTTCAGCAACATCACTCGACAGCCCCCTTGCAACCATGATCAAAGAAACGTGGGAAATCAACAAAAAGAACAATAAAATATGCTCCTACTATCACCGAGGAACGCACAGGCATGGATCGAAACATCTACATTATTTTACAATTACTCCACACATATTATCAGCGTATATGATGCATTAAAAGAAGAACAAGCGTGCCTTTGATGATTCCTACGCAAAAACGATGAATAAAAGAGCAACGAGGAGGCGCCGAAAACTTTCTTTTGCAAGAACAAGGAGGCGGCCAAAGCTTCTCAACTTGTATTTGCTGAAACTGAGAGTGTTCTGATAGGCAAGGGTGTCGGCTGGTTGGGGATGGATTAGGTTTAGGTTAAGGTTAATTATGTATTAGTTAAATAGTTAAAAAATAACCTATGGGCCCTATAATATCATTTAAAAGTTAAAAAGGATTTTTAAGGCCAACAAGCTTAAAAGTAGGCCCATTAGGTTCAACACACTCCCGAAAAATATTTCGTTTTGGAAAGTTTTTGAACATATCAGCCGAACTTTCAAAAAGTCCCCAAATTCGATAAATTTACGTACCGCTAAAAATTATGATCTGGCGGGTAAAAATACCCAACAAAGCCCATTTCTTGAAAAATACCTTTAAAATATCTTTTAATAATGAATAAAAATTAATCAGGTAATAAAATATTTTCCCGAAAATTCTCCGGTCTCCGTTCCTCGTTCGGCCGCGAAATACATCAAGAAACCCTAATGCATGAACTTTTAAAATTTTATGAAATAAATTCTATCATGCATGAAGCATGCATTAAATAATTGAACACATAATTTAAAATAAAACCCTAGATTGCATGCATTCAGGTTACGTGAATTAAATTCCTGGACCTTATAGAAAAAATTTGAATATTTTGGTAAAAGCCTAATGTCTTCCTATCCAAATCGTTTTGACAAATCAAACTCATATTCCATCGTTTAGATTTTGAAATTTGAGTTGTTTCTATTTGTGGGAATATTTGAATGACATATATCTTTGCATAGAAATTTCAAAAATCGATTCCGTCCGCTATCCCATACTTCCAATCTAAGCAAAATTTCTGAACTTTCCACTTTTGGAAAGACCCACGAAAACTTCTATTCGACCCGAATCTTGTACTTTCACCTGTCAGATGTTGTGACTTTGATTTTTACCATTATTATGATTATAAGATTTTTCATTCAATTTATTCTAGAAAATGGTCGCACATCGTACTCATGCTCAAGCAGCCCTTCACATGCGTCATGCCACATTGATAACCAAACCTTAAATATTGCAACACTGAAGGCTCAACTCGTTAGAGAGAGACTGGGGAAGAAAACACTCATGGAAGCTAAGAATCAGTTCCTGACTAATGTGCAACGACTCACCAATCACCTTGACCGAACATAGAGACATCTCGCTTTAGCCCTGAGAAATCCATCTCACATCATACGACTAGTTGCCCTTAACAGAGTGTTGATACTCTGATTGAGACTAAGAAGGAACTTTCCTCTCGTCATTAGTAGAAGACCTGCTAGCAAGAAAGAATGTACAATGCCAAGCTTATGGATAGACTGCAAGTGCAAAATAACTATCTGTATTTCTTCGTGAAAAACATGAACAAAGAAATAGAAGCGCCTATGTAGTTGAGGAAGACAATGATGATGGAGACATGATAGACTAAGCTAGACCAATACTATGATTGTAAAAACCTGATTACTATCCTTTTATTAAAATAAAATATTGTTTTAATAAATTGAACCTGTTAAGTATTTTGTAAAACCATTAGTTAATTTTTTTTAACCTTCTTAGATATAAGATATGGATGCTCAAGCTATCATCTCTGAACTTCAAGAACAACTTAGGGCCAAAGATTCAACATACAAGACATTGAAGGTGGATGTGAACAACATATCCTTGGAAGATGACCTTCAACAAGCCCAAGACGAAGAGAATAGGTTGCATGAAGAAGTTAGGCGCTATTATGCTTACCACCTTGAATCTGAACAACAACATGATATCACATAGGAAAAATTCAAAGAATACCAAGGCATGATTATGGAATCAAGAATCGAGAATACAAGCTTAACGCAGCAATTTATCACCTCCAAGTGAAAATAAAAGAGCATGAACTCGAAGAGGCAGTAACCAGTCAAATATCTAAGAGCTTCAATATCAAATAAATGCCCTAAATGACCACAACACACTTTTTGAATGCTTCATTGATCAACTGAAAATAATATGATCAATTTGGAAGAACTTGAGGAGGAGCTCAAAGGAAACACCGAGGAAAATCCTGTGGTAGATGAAGTTGTTGGTGATATAGTAGATGGATAAGTCTTGGATGATTAGGATAGACCCCTAGGATAAGTCTCAGTTGTATTAGGGTCAAATGAACGAGTCACTTTTGATATCTAAAAACTTGATTGAATGCATCCTGAAAATTAATGAAAATTATTTGGTTATGCCTTAATTACTCTCAACGTTTTAAAATTTCATGTTTTTCCTTACAAATGTCCTAAAAGTGTCGTGGAGAAGAAATTAAACACAAAAGGCCTTTCGTTGGTCAATCTGCCTAAGATGGTCAGAAATTTAAGATGCCCAACCATTAAAGTGGCCCATGAAAAGGAACCTTTATCGCCACCACCAACAAAGAAATGAAATGGTGTCCTACTTGCAACTAGCACCACCATGGGGAATACCACAGAAAGATTGGAGCTTGTTTCAAGCGCGAATAATTAAGACATCAGAATAGTGGGTGTCCTGAGAACAAAGATAAAGAGATCAAACCAAACGTGGGTACTCACAAGCCCAAGGAAAACAAGCTTAACACTCGTGTTTTTCAATGACCCAAGATGAGGCGGACAACACAAACGAAGTTGTGGAAAGTACTGTTTTATCAATAAAATGCCTTCCTATGTATTGTCTGACTATGGTGCTACCAACTCATTTGTATCTAAAATATTCTCTAAGAAACTAAAACTTGAATGTGAAACTCTTAGCAAACCCTTAAGAATAACAACAACTAAAATTATTGAAACCCATAAGGTACATCAGATCTGCAAAATTTGCATCCATACACAGAGCTTCAAGGCAAACTAATTCAACTCAATATTGTGTAATTCTACGTCATTCTAATAATGGATTAGTTAGTTAAGAACCATGCTTTGGTATACTGTCAAAAGAATGATGTCAAACTTTGGGCTCCAAACCAAGAAAAAATCGTCTATCTTGGCAAATCCAAGGAACAAAAATATGTCCTATCAGCATCACAAACCTGGAAGGCCATGAAAGGTGGTGAATAAATTTACCTGGAAATGATAAGCGACGTAAGTAAAGAAACTACTCAAAGATTAGAAGATATCCAAGTCATTCAAGAATTTTCGGATGTCTTCCTCGAGAAATTTCCTGGCACAATTCTTTATAGAGAGGTGGAGTTTGAAATTAATTTTGTTCCTGGTACTGCACCAATCTTAGAGGAACCATACCGATTGGCACCAACAGGGCTAAAAGAACTAAAGTATCAACTCCAGGAATTTTTGAATAAAAAGCAAATCCGACCTAGTGCATCTCCGTTAGGGGCTCTAGTGCTATTTGTGAAAAATAAAGACGAGAGTATGAGGATATTCATGGAATACATGGAGCTGAAAAAAATCACCATAAAAAATAAATATCCTCTCCCGAGAATAGACAAACTTTTGGATCAACAAAAAAGAGCAAATATCTTTTCAAAGCTCAATCTAAGATAAAGCTACCACCGAATGAAGGTCAAGGTAGAGGATATCTTTAAAACAACCTTTAGGACAATATACAAACACTATGAGTTCACGATAATGCCATTTGGTTTGACCAATGCTTCAATGACATTCATGGACCTCGTGAATAGAGTGTTCAAACCATATCTTGAGAAGTTTGTGGTAGTACTCATAGATGACATTCTTGTGTACTCACCAAGTGAGGAAGATCATAAGGAACATCTTCTCTCACTCTATAGATACTCAGAGAAAAAGAAGTATACGCAAAATTCAAGACATGTGAATTATTTCTAAATATCATCGCTTTTGTGGGTTACATAATCTCTTCGTCAATACATGATCTAGAGATAGCTGCAATTGTGTTTGCGCTAAAAATATGGAAGCGCTATCTATACGGTGCCAAATGCGAGATATTTCTATATCACCAAAGCCTCAAGTACTTATTCACAAAAAGATTATTAAACATGAGGCAGAGAAGGTAAATCGAACTCCTGAAAGAATATTATTTAACCATAAACTATCATCCAAGAACGGGAAATAAGGTAGGTGACGCCCTAAGCCAAAGAGACATGGGGAATGTAAACTTAGCCTCTCTTTCAGCCCAACTCCCTCTTCAAGAATCAGTTAAACTGAAACTAAACCAGAATTCTTCCTTAACAAAAATTAAGGAACAACTCAAAAAAAGGAAAGCTCAAGAATTTCAAATTGATGATTAGAAAGTTATGTTGATACATGGATGTTTGTGCAGACTAGACATCAGCAATATCTGACAAGAAATAATGGCCAAAGATCACAATTCAAGATTTTCACTCCACCTTGAAAGCACCAAGATGTACCGAGATTTGAAGAAGAATTACTGGTGGAATGGAATGAAAAAAGATGTGGCTGACTTTGTCTCTAGGTGTCAATCAGCAAGTCAAAACAGGACATCATCATCTTGGAGGACTTCTGCAGGACAACTATGATGATATATTCCTGACACAAATCAAGTCCTTGAAGTTGCACCGTTACTAATAGAAGAAAACATGAATGAAGAACTAAAATACAAAGAAGTCCCTGTGTTGGAAACTAAATTTCGATTGTTTGACAAACCAAATGCTTAAATCGATTGGATTAACTGATCAAGAAGTTTGAAAGTAATTGAACAATTAATCAAACTGACAGTTTCCCATAACTGAAGATTAATGCGCAGACTAACAAAGGCAACTGAACCGGCTGAACTGAACTTACGCAGACAACTGACTGATCAGTTGCTACATTCAGTTGTGAGCTTATCGGCTATTTCTTATCTGCTGATCCTTCAGCTGTACACGTCAACAGTTAACGAAAAGGACATTCAACCGACAACAGTACAAAGTAGAATGCAACAAATAGTGAGAACGCCGCAAAGATGCAGTGTACGAATGTCAGAAAGATATTGACGTGGCAAGCAATGGATATAAAGATTCAAATTACATTGATTATTACCGTTGAAGATAAGCATATAAATAGCAGAGAAGGGCAATTGAAAAACTATCCCAACAATCAACGATTCACTATTATATCAATCTTGTTGTTACTCTGCTGAAATTCTCGCTCATATTCAAAAGAATTAGAAGCTCACACTTATCAGATATATTTGTAGCACTCTAGGCTACTTTTCGAGCTTACTAGCACAAATCATCTTGTTGTAAATTCGATCTTAAAAGAGATTAGTTGTGCTAAGTCCGGTTGAGTACTGTGAATCATTTTGTAAGCTAAGAGTTTCAGTTTTGGCATTGTTAAGTCCAAACTGAAGTGGGTCCGTACAAGTGTTTGTATCGATCAAAGTCTTTTAGTGGATATCCTATCCTTGTGATAGAAGGGGTTACATAGGAGTGATTGAAATCTCCGAACATCCATAAAATCTCGTGTATTCTCATTTCAGTTTTCATTCTACCTATCAGTCGGTTTATTTCCACACTTTATTGTTAACTGATCGATATCGACTGACAAGATTCCGAGTTTCAGTTTGTCACTAAATTGACTCATCATTCGAAAAGTTTGTGAAAATTGTGAGTGTTTATTCAACCCCCATTCTAAACACTCTTTCACCAGTTAATCGATCATATCAAGTGGTATCAGAGCAGTTGAATCTTGTCCCAAAATATTCTTATTCACAAATTGATCACCATGTCTTCATTCAATAAACTATTAATGTTTTCCAGAGAAGATTTCGATGACTGGAAAATCAGAATGCATGCTCATTTAGCTGCACAAGACGACGACATGTGGTATGTCATTACTGAAGGTCCCATGAAAATCTTAAAAGCAAATACAACAGTTGCAATGACTGATGGGGCACCTCATCGCATTGAGAAGCCCAGAGAGGAATTGATAACTGAGGATAAAAGGAGAGCCAACCTTGACAATGTGGCTAAGGACATCTTATATAAAACGCTGGATAAAGTTACTTTCAGCAAATCAAAATGTGCAAAGCTGCTAAAGAGATATGGGAGAAACTGATTCAGCTTTGAGAAGGAAACGAGCAAACCAAAGAGAACAAGCTATCAGTTGCCGTTCAGAAATTTGACAATATCAAGATGAAAGTTGGTGAATCTATGCACGAATATGATGAGAGGGTCAGTAATATTATAAACGAGCTGAATGCACTCGGACATGTGTATTCTAACAAAGAAATAACACTGAAGTTGGTCAGATGTCTTCCCAAAGAGTGGGATGTCAAGATTATGGCTATGCGTGAATCAAAGGACCTTAACAAGGTTGAACTTCACGATTTGTTTGCTGATCTAAAGGCATACGAGTTTGAACTACAAACAAGAGAAGGAGAATCTTCTACATCAAATGTCACAACTGCTATCAAGCTGGAACTAACTGGTTCAGTTGACAAATCTGCTGATCAGCTGAGCGATGACGTAATGTCATTGTTTGTCAAGAAGTTTGGATGGTTTATGAAGAGAAATCAAGGAAACTTTCAGAAATAATATCAGAAAAAATCACTCCGAAGAAGAACCTTATACTTGCTACAACTGTGGCAAGACTGACCATTTCATTGCTGACTGTCACAAGCCAAAGAAGGACAGTCGAGGATCAACTGAAAAGGGAAAGAAGCCCTATGAGCACAGAAAAAGAACCAAGGATGGCAAGAAATCTCTCAGAAAGAAACATGAGGTGCTTCTAGATGAGGAGAGTAAGTCAAAGTGGGCAGAAACTTATAGTGAGGAGGCAGAACCTGAAAGCCCAATCAGTTCAAGTGATGATGAAGAAGAAGTCAGGTGCTTAATGGCAGATGATGTTGAATTGAAGTCAACAAGTGAACAGATATTTGACTTCAGCTCTACTGATTTCACTCGTGAGGAACTCATTACCACATTGCATGACATGGTAAATGAGTATCACAAACTTGCTCGATCATTTGAGAAGGTCAGAGCTAAGCAAAATGATCCCAATAATCACAAAATTGAAACTGACGAGTCAGTTGAAGTGTTGAGTCTAAAAAAAGAGATTTCAGAGCGAAAAACTGTAATTATTGGGAACCAAGCTTTGATATATCAGTTAAAAACTGAGATTTCAAAACATACTGAACTGATTCAAGATTGGAACAAGTCTTCAGTTGCATTGACTGAAATGCAGAATTCACAAAAATCAGTTGATGATAAAACTGGTTTAGGCTTTAACAGTCATGTCGAAAATTTGCAAGTGATACACAACCAATTTTGAATAAAAACAAAGTAAAGTACATTACCCTTGTAAAATCAACTATGGTAAATGAATTCTTAGAACCAAGTAAACCAACTGTTCAATTTACTAAAAGTAAGAATAGAACCAAAGGGTATAGAATTGGATATAGCTATGAGAGTTCAAATGATTCAAGAAACTGGTCATCTAAACGATTCAGTTACAAAAATCAGCACTCAAGAATTGACTATTACAATTACTACAACTGTAAGTCAGTTTAAAATGGTATCAAAAGAACAGTCAGTTGAAAAATGGTATAAATCATACTGTTTCTACCTCACACCACACACTTAATATCCAAAGGACGAGAAAAACTATTTGGAACACAGTAACTGGAAATTCAGTTAGACTTGTCCAAGTCTGGGTTCCTAAAAGACTAATCAGTTTAGGACCCAAATGAATATGGGTACCAAGATCATATAGTGTGTGTGATTGCATGTGACAGGTACAAACAAGGAATCCACCTGGTATCTAGACAGTGGATGATCACGTCATATGACAAGGGATGCATATCTGCTATCTCAACTGATCAAATACACTGGACCAAACATCAGTTTTGGAGATAACTCCAAAGGTAAAACTGTGGGTAAGGGTAATCTTATCCATGGTAACTTCAATGTCAAAGACGTTTTACTAGTTGAGAATTTGAAGTATAACTTGATTAGTATCAGTCAGTTATGCAACAATAATTTCTCAGTTCAGTTCGACAAACACACTTGTTCAGTTAGAGACTCAACTGATGAGGTCATCCTAACTGGCAATCATTGTGGAAATACTTACAAAGTATGTTGGACTGATCAACCTTATGCACCGGTTTTTTTCATTGCTTCCAAAACTTCTAAAAACTGGTTGTGGCATAAGAGGTCGAACCACTTAAACATTAAATCTATTGCCTATCTGAGTAACCATAATCTTGTAACTTGTTTGCCCAAAATAGACTTCTCAAAAGATAAAATTTGTTCAGCATGTCAGTTTGGTAAGCAAGTAAGATCTTCATTCAAAAATAGAGGTTGTAAATCATCCTCCCGATGCTTAGAACTGTTACATATGGATCGTTTTGGTCCAATACCAGTCATGAGTTTAGGGGGAATGAAATACACTTAGTAGTTGTTGATGATTTTTCAAGATTTACTTGGGTTATCTTTCTCAAATTCAAAGACCAAACTGCTGCACAACTGATTAAGCTTTTTAAAAGATTATTAAATGAAAAATCAGTTGGGATTGATCGAATAAGGTCTAATCGAGGGACTGAATTTAACAATCAAAATCTTTCAAAATTTTTAGAAAATGCTGGAATCAAGCATGAGCTCTCAGCAGCAAGAGCTCCTCAGCAAAATGGTGTAGCTGAGAGAAGAAATCGGACCCTTAAAGAAGCTGCTAGAACAATGCTTGCTGATTCTGGTATTTCTCAAAGGTTTTGGACAGAAGCAGTAAACACTGCATGTTACACTCAGAACAGATCAATGATTAATAAGAATCATTTGAAAACACCATATGAGATTTGGCATGGACGAAAAAGTGTGGTTTCCTACTTCAAAATATTCGGCTGCGGATGTTTTATTCTTGATAATGACAAAAATTATTTAAAAACTTTTGATGCTAAATCTGCAAAGGGAATATTTCTTGGATATTCTTCAGTTAGTAAAGCTTATAGAGTTTTTAATGGAAGTTCTTTAAATGTTGAAGAATCAATACATGTTGTATTTGATGAATCTGTGCTAACTGATAAGCCAACTGATCCAGTTGAGCTAGTTGATCGATTTACAGATATCAGTTTGGAGGATGATAATGAAGAAGAGAATCATATCAATCGAAACATCCTTCAAATACCTGAACCAGAAGTACTGGATCAATCGGTTGAACATGAAGTTGTTCCTGATAATCAGTTGGTGGAGCCTATTGATAATATTCAGTTACCAACTGATACAGCTCAAACTGAAACTGAAGAAAACATTCAGTTGCCAACTAAAGCAGTTGTTGATATGGACACAACAAATCCTGAGCTAAGATGGAAGAAATCACATCCTCTAGAATTAGTGATAGGTGATCCATCTGATCCAGTAAGAACTAGAAATCAAATGCTTAATTTATTTATTCATTTACTTTCGTTTCACAACTGGAACCAAAGAAAACTGATGAAACTCTTGCTGATCCTAACTGGATAAATGCAATGCAAGAAGAGCTCAATCAGTTTACCCATAAAAATGTCTGGAACTTAGCTCCAAGACCAGTTTGTAAAACTGTTATAGGTACAAAATGGGTATTCAAAAACAAATTGAACGAAGATGGTTCAGTTGTACGCAACAAAGCAAGACTTGTAGCACAAGGATACATGCAAGAAGAAATGAATTGACTACGATGAAACATATGCACCAGTTGCATGACTGGAAGCAATCAGAATGTTCCTTGCCTATGCATCATTCAAGAATTTTAAAGTCTACCAGATGGACGTGAAAAGTGCCTTTCTGAATGGTCAGTTACATGAAGAAGTTTATGTTGAATAACCACCAGGTTATATCAATCACTCTTTCCCTGATCATGTCTATCATCTGAACAAAGCTTTGTATGGTCTCAAACAAGCTCCAAGAGCTTGGTATGAGACACTTTCAAAATTCCCAACTGATCATGATTTTACTGTTGGATCAGTTGATAAGACTTTGTTCAAATTCTCTAAGAATGATCACATTTTACTTGTGCAAATTTATATTGATGATATTATATTTGGGTCAATTAACCCCAAATTATGTGAGAAGTTTGCCAAGTTAATGCAGGACAAATTTGAGATGAGTATGATGGGTGAACTGACATTTTTCCTCGGTCTGCAAGTGAAGCAACTGGAAACTGGTATTTTATCAGTCAGACCAAATATACAAATGAGTTGCTCAAGAAATTTGGCATGGAAACATGCTCAGCTGCAAGTACTTCCATGAGTTCATCAGTTAAACTAGACAATGATCAAGGGAGAATATCAGTTGAGACGACACTCTACAGAGGTTTAATAGGTTCATTATTGTACCTAACTGCTAGTCGTCCTGATATTGTATTTGCTGTTTGTATGTGTGCTAGATTTCAGGCAAATCCTAAGCAATCACATTTTTCAGCTGCCAAACGTATTTTAAAATATCTTAAAGGCACACAAAATGTGGGATTATGGTATGCTAAAGACTCTTCTTTCAATTTAGTTGGATATTCAGATGCAAATTATGCAGGATGTAACGTAGATCGTAAAAGCACCAGTGGATCTTGTCAGTTTCTAGGAGACAGACTGATCTCATAGTTCAGCAAGAAGCAAACATCCATAGCTACTTCCACAACTGAAGCAGGATATCATACTGCTGGAAGCTGCTGTGCCCAACTGCTTTGGATTCAGCAAAAACGGAAAGATTATGGAGTCGATGCAAAAGAATCTCCAATATTTTGTGACAATACAAGAACAATTGCAATCACATACAATCCATTTCTTCACTCAAGGACCAAGCACATTGATGTCAGGCATCATTTCATCAGAGATCATGCTCTGAAGCAAGCAATCAGACTGGAATATGTGCCAACTGAACAACAAGCTGCTAACATCTTCACCAAACCTTTACCAGAGACTAAGTTTTCTCACTTTCGCAATATTCTTGGTTTAATTGACTTGTCTTAATTATATCAGTTTTTTGTTGATATGTCAATTGTTGTTTATTCAGTTAGTTAACTGTTTATCAACTGATGTCAGTTAATCATTTATCAGTTACCTCATTTAGTTAGTTCTATGTTTGTCAACTGATGCCAGTTAGTTTTGCAAATGAGAAAAGAAACAACAACAATGAATCGTAACAAAATCTTATTGCTGATAAAATCGAAACCAAGTTACACGATCCATGTGTACTGCAGTGGCATCTTGCCAAACAGTCAACCAGTTATTCAAATCATGACTCCTGATACTCCTGAAGGTTTTGGTAGTAGAAATACTTTCAAGAAAGTATTACTCCTTCCTGAGCATCATATGGATCAGCATATCATCCTTAACAAGATCGGAAATATGATCGACATCAGCAAGTCTCTTATACTTCCTGGCAATTGATCTCTGCTTAGCAGTACCAGGAAATTCACCACTATGAATTGATTGAAGTTCATGAGCTGTGGTCCAAACAGACATAACTTCTGAAAAAACGTACTTTTCAACAACCTTCTTAAATCTTTGAAAGCGATAAGGTGACCATGAAAGATGAGGGACGTGGGAACTGCTTTGACAATCCATCGGAGTTTAGATGTTATTATCAAATAAACAAAGATCGTATTTATAGACAGTTCTTAAAGAGACAGGAGAAAGACGAAGAGTCATTAGTTACCAAATAGATTTAACTGATCCAGACTAAATTACAATTCACTCAAATGGCCAACCAAGTTCCTGCTCACATTCTCAATGCTATGACTGTTGATTTTGACTCAGTCTTGACTGTGAAGGATGAAGACGTCAAGAATATCTTTCTCGAACTGGAAGCAGCTGGGCTGAAGGGTTTTCTGGGAAAATTTTGCCAAGAAATTTATCTGAAGGAGATTCAAGACTTCTACGCTAATGGATACATCACTGCTGATGGCAAGATCGCTACTACTGTCAATACTCAGTTGCTGATTATTGATAAAGACTTCTTCAGCGGTCTATTTCAGCTGCCTACCGATGGGCTTCCATATATCACTGAAGTGAAGGCATATGATGTTGAAGAGATGCAAACCCTTCTTTCTGCTGATGGTCGGAAGATCAAGGTTTCCGATCCCAAGAAGGAGATGAAGCCAGAGGTACAGTTGCTGGCTGATATTGTAGCCAAAGGGCTATTGGCAAAGGCAGGATCCTTTGCTGCCCTAAATCTGGAAAAAATTTCAAGCCATGACTGCAATCATGGCTGACAGGAAAATGAACTGGAAGAACATTATTTTCAATATCTTTAAGAATATGTTTCAATCAACTAAGCAATCCAGGGGATATGCAGTGCAACTCAGCTATATGCTGAAGGTGAAGGGGTTAGTGGGTGATGCTGCTGAGAAATCATCCAAGTTTAAAGTTTTCAATTCTAAGAATATCCAGCCACTGAAGCTCAAATTGGACATGCCTTCCTGAGCAGTTTTTGAAGTTAAAGAAAGAGATTGGGATGTAGGAGGCTCCCAAGTCAGTTAAAAAGGCTAAGTCAACAGTTTAGAAGAAGACAAACAAACGTAAATTGATTGTCTCTGAGTCTGATTCTGATAATACCCCTCCACCCAAAATCACCAAAAAACCTCGTACTTTAAATACTACGCCAACAGTTGCTGTCCGCACAATTCCTACTGAACGGCTGACACCATCAGGAGCCCAACAGACTATTCAGGCTATACCTCTGCAAGCCATTCCAACTGAATCTTCAGTTGAGGTTCAGTTACCTCAATCTGCTGCTCAACAAAGGAGAAGATCACCAAATCTGGTGATGAGAAGAAATCGGCTCGAATCAAGGCTCCATTGATCATCATTACTGGCCACATACCTCTACTGATTGCAAGACCAAAAGGAGTAGTGATCAGGGAGAGAATTGATGCAACAACTTCAGGGCTAAGTATCCCTTATGCCCTAACAGATTCAAAAGGCAAAGGAAAAATGCAAGAAGAGCCTAGGCCAACAAATCCAATCCAAACTCATTGATCTGATATGGAAAGAGATCAATGAGTTTTCATTGACAAAGCTGAAAGCCTACGATGAATGGCTTAAATTCAGAACTCAAGTTTGCAGCTTCTGAAGAAATTAGTTCTTGAGAGATTCATAAAACTGGAGAAGGTTGTGCTCAAAATGGTCAAAGATTCTTCAATTGTTCAAGCTCTGGAGCGGAAGAAATACTTCTTTGACCATGTGCGTGAGAAGAAGTTATAGAAAATTCTTGCTCAGTTGTGACTCAATTTTGATCCTACCAGTCCAACCACATTCAATGATAAAGCTGTCTATGACCAATTGGACTAAGATATTCTCTCGCTCCAGTTGGAAATCAAACAATGGGAAATTGACACTCAAGAGCCAGCTGAACAATATGCTCAACATCAGGAGCACTCCAAAGAACCAGTTGCGAGTCTTCCAAGCAAGAAACTGATTCTACTTGCAAGGATGTACAACCATCATCCTCCGCTATTCCATCCTCAAATGCTGAACTACAACTCATTCAGATGCTGAATTATCACTAGCAAATGTTGATGAAGCGATAAAATCAGTTTCCATTGACATTCAGCTACAATCAACAAGAGAAGTTGAGGAGATTTTTGGAACTAAAGAACCAGCCGAACAGATAGAATAACCAACTGTACAGACTTTCTCTCAATCTGAAGAGCCAGTTCAGTCAGCTTCCATGATTGAGCGAGCAGTTTTTGAAGAAACTGACAAGGCTCAGCTGGACTCGGCACAAATTGAAGAAGTGCCAGCTGAAGAGCCAGTTAATATTTCAGTTGTTCAACCAACTGAAGAACAAGCTTCTCAACCAACTTGATTCTCAAACAAGAGAGGCAACTGTTACATCTGTTGATCCAAATATTTCCTCTCCTCAACAGCTTCAACAGGAAGCTTTACCAGAACATGATTCAGAAATGGTGACACTTGAAACGGATACAACTGGCAGGGCTCTGATCATCTTCGATCAACATAACAGAGAATAGGAACCAGAAACTTCTGAAGCCATGTCTCATGGCATCTCGATAACAACTGAATCCTTGCTCGAATAAATTCAGGAGATCCAGACCAATCTTGTCGGTATAGTATCTTCCATTTCAGATATCAAGTCAACTCGATTCTTGCACACTATGAGGTTTGATTCTATAAAGGACAATACCATGGGAAAATTGCAGCAAATTCAAAAGGACGTCACTTCTTTATTCCTTAAAATGGACGAACTTCGGAAAGACAGAGTGTCAGCTGAAGCTCATTTCCAGACTCAATGCTTTGGTTACAAGATGCCTTGACTTTCTGGAAAGCACTATGTCCAAAAGAATGGATTTACTGCAAGATATTCTATTAAATGCGGTGTCTAATCTCAACTCAGATGTGCAGACTTTATCGAAAAAGGTTGATGAGTTTGACAAAAAAAAGGAAGAACAAGAACAAGGAGGAAATGATCAGCCAGAAAAATCTTCGAAGAACATCAAGAAGAAATAGAAGATTATTTTATTGTTTCTTGAAGATTATTTCTTTCTTTCATTATTTGTACGAATCTGTACATTGAAAGGATTATTTTATATACAAAAAATTCGAAGATTATTTTTGTGATTTCAGTTGATCAGTTCATGTATTCCAAGTTTTGTCAAACACCAAAAAGGGGGAAATTGTTGGAAACTAAATTTCGATTGTTTGACAAACCAAATGCTTAAATCGATTGGATTATTTGATCAAGAAGTTTGAAAGTAACTGAACAAATAATCAAACTGACAGTTACCCATAACTAAAGATTAATGCGCAGACTAACAAAGGCAACTGAACCAGCTGAACTGAACTTACCCAGACAACTGACTGATCAGTTGGAAACTAATCAGTCGATACATTCAGTTGTGAGCTTATCAGCTATTGCTTATCAGCTGATCTTTCAGCTGTATACGTCATCAGTTAACGAAAAAGGACATTCAACCGACAACAGTACAAAGCAGACTGCAACAAATAGTGAGAACGTCGCAAAGCTGCAGTGTACGAATGTCAGAAAGATATTGACGTGGCAAGCAACGGATATAAAGATTCAAATTACATTGATTATTACCGTTGAAGATAAGCATATAATAGCAGAGAAGGGCAATTGAAAAACTATCCCAACAATCAACGATTCACTATTATATCAATCTTGTTGTTACTCTGCTGAAATTCTCGCTCATATTCAAAAGAATTAGAAGCTCACACTTATCAGATATATTTGTAGCACTACTTTTCGATCTTACTAGCATAAATCATCTTGTTGTAAATTTTATCTTAAAAGAGATCAGTTGTGCTAAGTCCAGTTGAGTACTGTGAATCATTTTGTAAGCTAAGAGTTTCAGTTTTGACATTGTTAAGTTCAAACTGAAGTGAGTATGTACAAGTGTTTGTATCGATCAAAGTCTTTTAGTGAATATTCTATCCTTGTGATAGAAGGGCTGACGTAGGAGTGATTGAAATCTCCGAACATCCATAAAATCTCGTGTATTCTCATTTCAGTTTTCATTCTATCTATCAGTCGGTTTATTTATCCACTTTATTGTTAACTGATCGATATCGACTGAAAAGATTCCGAGTTTCAGTTTGTCACTAAACTGAATCATCATTTGAAAAGTTTGTGAAAATCGTGAGTGTTTATTCAACCCCCTTCTAAACACTCCTTCACCAGTTAATCGATTCTATCACCTTATCTGTATAGTAGACACCAAAATCCAATTACTGAGATGGTGCACCATTCTATATGTAAAGGTACAACGGTTTAACCATACCGAGCAAGAAGCGACGAGGGAGTTAGAAGAGAAGATGCACACCCAACACCCTTACCTTTTTGAAGATCAAGCAAACTAAAGTTTTGAGGACGAAAATTCCAATAAAGAGGTTGTGATGTGAGGACTCGAAATTTGGAAACACCGAACACCTCCGAGAATGCAATATCTTAGTTAAAGGAGTTTGAAATGTTGCAAGCTCGTAAGAACAAAAACATGGTAGTTCATGTGCACAAACCCCTAGCTCAATGAACCAAAAATTTAACTCAGTGAAGCTCAATGCATGTTGTCCTAATTGATTCAAACTTCAGCTAAAAGAGGAGCTAAAAGTTAGAAATAATCAAGGTGCAAGAAGATACCTTTTAGCTAATCTAGATGACCATTGGCTTGAGTAACAAATTGGAGGTATTTTGAAGGCCACAATTGGTTGGAATGGAGGGTGGGGGAGATCCACAACCAATTTAATCCTACAAATAGCACACAAAGGGCTGAAAAATGTCACACTATAGAAACCTCCATAAAATTTCCACAAATCCGACTGCTTGAGGGCCTGCAAAAATCGAGAGCCTCCAACCAAGTTTTGGGCATAATTAGCACATCATCTAAGGCAATATTCTGCCTAGTAGTGCACGTGATATCGGGACAAGAAACATCCAAGACTGATGGAGTATGAGCGAGCCTACTCAAGCCTTTTGAACAAATGAAGTTCGAGTATAATCCAAGCGGTTATTGGGCAGTAACCACGATGAGAATAAGACGTCAATCTGACCATCGTTCATCTATCTTCGCGCCAAAAATCAACTAAAATTCGGTCTTGGAAAGCTAGTGACGATCGAGCCACACCAAGTCACAATAGTTTGACCCTTCACACACAACAATTAGCAAGGTTTTAAATTCTGTAAGTGAGCTGATGTATTGTTTTAAAGGCTTGGATATGTTTTAAAATTCGATTGATGCACTATACGTTTATTATGTCTTTGCATCCTTTGACTTTGTTTGTTCAATTCTAATTATGTCATGTCATGTCTATCAGGTTTTGAATCCGAAAAGCACTGTTATGATTCGAACTGGAAGTGAGAAGAAAATTGATAAGTTTTGTTCTGGCGCCCACAAAATTTGTATAAAAATGTGTCCTGGCCCCCCACACAGTGGGTATAAAACTGTGTCTTTATGCTCGTCCCTTAAAAGAGTAACATATACGGAGAGTTCGACCATGAATAACTAGATGAATTTCAATGTTCCGCTTTGCCATGTTATACTATGTTCTATTCCAATTTCTGAGTATGTTATTGTTATGATATATTTCTGTAAACAAAGGTTTGAAATTTGTTTTATGTATTGAACTTTTGAAACAATTTCTAATGTATAAATTTTATTATTATGGTGATCAATCAGCATCAACTTTTTTGAGTATTTTTCAAAACACTCACCACGTTACTTTCTCACCACGTATTCGATCCCTGGACGTGTCAATGTGATAAACATCTCTTGTCGGTTTGTCAGAGAAAATCAACGTTGAAATTTTATGGAAAGAGGGATTATTCCATCCTACCCCTGCAGGCAGTGCCTGCAGGGGTACATCCAAGGGCCGGAATTTTTTCTGGCCCAATTTTTTTTTTTAATTTTTTTTTCCCCATGAAATGGAATCACAACCATTCATATGGGGTGTGGGCACTGCCCCCACACCCAGGATCGAACGAACCTGAAAAGAGGATGAATAATATAGATAGGATCTCATTTTATCCAATGTATAGAAAATTAAATACACGAGGTATATAAAGTATTATATGCGTAAATAGCATGTGTTTCATTTTGATAAGGTGATTTGTTACTTTGTTTCTTTTGGGACCACTCTTTAATCACAAGGAGACCACTGGAAAAGTCGATTTGTGTCCTATCAGTCATCTTCCCACCATTGGCATTGGACGAGTTGATTTGAACCCTGGTCCGACAGTTTTGCTCACTTGGATCCAGCCCTATAACATGAAAAATATGTGTTTTCACACAAAAAGTATGTGAATTTTATGTTAATTGTAGTATTTCATAGGAAACATCGTAAATTATGGTTATGCTTTATGTTAATTGCAGTATTTCATAGACAACATTGTAAATATGATTATAATTATTTATTTCTATGCGATTTTGGTAATGATTTAATTTTAGTATATTACGTGGCTTTCTTATGTTTGTGTACGTATGTATATATATACCACCGCTCTTATGCCATAATTTAAGCCTTCTTATTTTCCATTGAAAAAAAAGTCACTATTTTGCAATAAATAGACACAGCGATATAATTTATCGAGGAAGATGGCACATACCTCAATCCCTTCGAAAATCACATGATAACCGAGTTTTGTGATCGGGTACAGGGGCAAATCTAGAATTTCGACTCTTTGGGGGCCGCTTATAAAATACAGACAAAATATTAAATGATGAAAGACAAAAAATATTATCGGTTATATTCAACTAAACATAAATAGTACATTTTAAAAAGAAAATTTCTAACTAAAATGAATTCGACGTTCCTTAAAATGTTCAAACTTTTCGATAATAATATCTATACAAATATTTTAAGCAATTTCTCTTTCAATAAATATCATCAATATATCGAGAGAAAATCATCATCCATTTTGCTTCGAAGCTTAGTATTGACGATATTCATAGTTGAGAATGACAATTCTGTAGTAACGATAGAAACTGGAAAAGTCAGCATACTCAGCATCTGATAGTAGAAAAGGCTTTTTATAGATGATAAATTTAAAAGTAATAAAGTATTAAAAAAATTAAAAGTAAATCAGTTATTAAAAAAAGAAAAAAAAAACCCTAAGATTCAAACCTGGGTTTACACGTACAGAAACTCTTGCTTTGCCATGGAGATACATGCTCTTTAATTTATTGTGATCGGCCATTTGTGTGTGTGTGTATATATATATATATAATTTTTCAAAAATTAATATCAACTAAAAAAATTTAAAAAAAATTAATAATAAAATTCTGGAAACGCCACCATTTGCGGCAGCCCTGCAATGATTTGCATGGTCTAGCTGCAGCTTCTCCAGCCTCACATCATATGCTGTTGTAGCGTTCGTTAAGTATAAACAGACGTTGCAAATTTTAAACGTGTGATGTTCAATAGCCAAACGTTCGAGCATACTTTACTATAAACAAAACTTCAATATTTGCATATGAAGAATGAAATAATCAAACAAAAAAAACAAATATTCTTAATCAAACAAAAAAAACAAATATTCTTACCTTGGAAATTGAAGATTAAATATTTTATTGTGTACACATATTAAGTATTATATTAGTTGTTTAATTAATTCTTAATAACTTTTAAATTTTAATTTTAATATATATCATTTCATTTCTTATTAAAATATTTTGTATTAACTTATTATTTTGACAATTTATTTCATAATCGCAGAAAATCGAGGTCCAGAAAATCTCAGTGTTCTCTACTTACAAGCGACACTGAAAGTGTTGATGATATTATAAGAGTTAGGCGATCTGACAATGTGATGAGTAGGACCGAGTGCTTACCGCTTTACCAAAAGCTATAGCTGTTGGCGTTTTGGTACAACTCAAATCTTTTAAACCGCACATCAGCTCAAGCACCACGGTTCGATCGCTCTACCAAAGTAGGGACAATTATTGCACCCAACATGGTGAAACAACTATCATGTTACAAGATATTTCAATAATTTTGGGTCTAACAATTGATGGTGACCTAATGACAGGAATAAATGTTTCACATATAGTTGTTCCATGACAACATATATGTCTTGACTTGTTGGGATTCACGCCATCATCATTGCATTTTAAAGGTGGTCATTTGTCTATGACTGCACTACACGATCATTGTATTTCTATCATTATTGATGATAATATTTCGGAAGTAGATGTCTGCGAAACGTCTGCGAAAAATCGCGGAAATATTTTTTACCATAACTACCAACCTGAAACGTCTGCGAAAAATCGCAGAAATATTTTTTTTTTAATAAAACTCGCATTTAAAAATAACATTTAAAATAATCTTTTTAATTGGCAATAAAATTAATGTAGTTTAAAATAACTACCATCATCCAAAATCATACGTGCACATAAACGTATAAAAATCTTAAAATCATCAACGTATGAAAATATTCCTCTCCTCTCAATATCATAAAACATTATGCGGAAAATATGTGGTACTCGGGTCATGTCACCGCGCCAGGTCTGCCTACTCAGAGTTCGGCACCTCAAGTCTCCTCATCATGAAGCTCACCTGCATCACACACGCCTAGTGAGTCTAAAAACTCAACACACCTGTACCAGGAATA
Organism: Primulina tabacum; assembly: GCF_025594145.1. Classification (NCBI taxonomy): domain Eukaryota; kingdom Viridiplantae; phylum Streptophyta; class Magnoliopsida; order Lamiales; family Gesneriaceae; genus Primulina; species Primulina tabacum. The sequence goes on from NC_134551.1 coordinate 46,765,353, forward strand.
ACAAGTACATATACATAGCACACAGCAGTGAAAAATATCATACTCAACATATCTTTCATGAACTTAAAATCATAACGTAAACATATCGTGTAAAATCATATCGTGTCAAAGTATGTAATCTCATGTTATCATATACGTAAACGTGTCGTGTAAAATCATATCGTATTAAATCATGTCATCTCATGTCATCATATACGTATACATTTTCTTTTTTAATAGAATTCAGATCATTAGTTGTGACTTTCGTATCAGCTCTATCGTATCAGCTCTATCGATGGGTCCATCTACATGTAACCGTGGTACCCGGCGACGGGAGACATCAGCGACAGCATTACCCATCCACTGAGCCCGGGCCTCAGCTCATCATATCTTATATCATCGTATACATATACATCATCAGTCACAACCAAATCTCATCCTTCAAAAATAGCATCATAATCATCACTTAATAAAAACATGCATATACGTAACTTTTCCTTTAAACCAAGCATGCAACATATTTATCATAATTGCTTAAAATCGTAAACATGATGCATAAACATTTAAAATATCATGAATTTGTGCTCAGGACGCTGCCAGGACCAACATCTCACCCCAGGTGCAAAATGACCTTTTTGCCCCTGGAAACCCAAAATTACCGTTTTACCTCTAGATGTAAAATTTCACTTATTTGACATTTTCTTAATTTCATTGACTCTAACATGTCCCAAATAATTATTTAAGCATACATCAATTTTTTCATATTTTTATTTGGTTTAAATCGAGGACTTTTAAATTAATCTTTAACTATAACATATTAATCCGTTTTAATCCTGAATTAAACCAAACCTTAACATAAAATTCCCAAATTAAAAACTTAGACTTCTAATAATTATTTGAGCTTAAATATAATTTTTCATAATTTTATTAAGCTTAAATCTAGGCGTTTCAATTAATTCTTTAATTAACGTTTCATGCGGCGACTAAATCCCGAATAAATCCAAAACTCATTATTTTGATCAGAAACTTTCCGAACTCCTAAAAATGTCCGAAAACATATTTAAAAGCATCCCTAGACGTGAACTTGAGCCCATTTAATAACTTAACCGAGTTGTTTTAAAACTTAGATCGGGATCCCGATTTTAATCCGAATTAAACCGAAACTTAACCAAAATTTTTCCAACTTTTTACCATAACTTAAAAACCCATTCTAAACCATTTTCTATTTAAATTATTCCCTCTAAATCCATAATGTTTCGGCTACTCTCAATAAAACTCTCGGCCCCCCCTTGTGCTCTTATCTTCCAACACATGTATTCAACTCCATAAAGTTTCGGTCCACCTTCAATCTTCACTTGTCTAGCTTTAAGGCTCACCCTTAAGACCTTAATGAACTCCTAAACCAAGCCTAAACAAAACATAAAGCTGCTGTGCAACTAAAAGCAGAAACGTTCGAGCCTCTCCAAGAACAACTACCCGAGCTCTCTTCAACTACACCCCCTTCGATCTGCTCCTGAACCGAGACCAGCTGTTCCAGCCCTTAACCCACCTCTCCTAGACCTCGACTGGACCCTCATGAACCAGCATAACCCGCGGCTGCTCCACCATGCAAACCGCAGCTCCCCCACGATCGCGGTTCTCACAAAAACGCCAACCCGAAGCCAACACCTACATCTCCCGATCGATCTCGCTTGGGCTGGTTCTAGCGTGCGCTGAACTCTTCCAAACCTTGTCTCAGACCCACCAGGGTCTGATCCGTGGCTCGGAATGGTCCTGGGGTTGCTGGCCCAACCCCGATACAAGATCTCCCCTAAACCGAAACATACAAGGGACTGCACCTACGATTTACAGCAACCCTTCTCAAGCCTCGACTCCAGCGCTATTTTCCTCAAACTGTGACATGCCTTAGCCCTCTAGCATCAGTAGACACAGGCCCCTTACACCAAGATCACAAACATGAGTTGGATGCAAAGAAAATGTAACTTTCATGCTCAACCGAAACATACCCGTAAAAACGATGCATGAACTGAAAAACAACGTGAATGGCACACATATCAGCATGTATTATGGCGTAAATGATGCAGAAATAATGTACATGGCGTGCCTTAGATGTTATAGAAGCGAGGAGATCGAAGAACGAGCGTCGGAGACAATTTGTTTGAAGGAATTGCTATGGCCGATATTTTCTTGAATTGAAAATGCTATGGCCGATGGTTGCTGAAGGGAGGCTAGCTGCTGAATTAAATAATGAGAGTGGGGAGAGTTGGAATAAAGAGGTGTCGGTTGGTGGGGAGGGTAAATGGGTATAGGGTAGCTTAATTAGTTATTAATCAACTAGCTAATGGTCTTTAAATGATTTAATTAAAAACTTAAAAGAATTTTAAGCCTAACGAGATTAAAAGTTGGCCCATTAAATACAAACATACTCCTGAAAAATATTTCGTGTTGAAAAGTTTTTGAAAATATTAGCCGAACCTTCAAAAAGTCTCCCGATTTGATAAAATTCGCGTACCATTAAAAATAAAAATCATGCGGGTAAAAATACCCAATAAATTCTATATTTTGAAAAATACCCTTAAAAACATCTTAAATTAATATTTAAAAACAAATCATGTAATTAAAATAATTTTCCTGAAAATTCTCCCGGTCTCCTCTCCTCGTTCGTGCGCGAAATAAAACTTAAAAATCATAGTGCATGAACTTTTAAAATTTTATTAATTAAATTTTATCATGCATGAATTATGCATAAAATGCATAAATAAAATTAAGAACATGATCAATGAAATAAACATGCATTTAATGCTTTAAAACAATTTAATAAAATACGAACAAAATTTAATAACTTGCATGCATGTGGTTTACGTGAACCTTCAAATTTTTGAGACGTTACACAACCTATCCACCTTATTTCTCGATCAAGTTGTTATGTCCTCACAAAATCTTCTTCTTTCACATCTAACCGAGTTGTGGTGCAACTGATCAAACGTGAATAGATCTCAGTATCGTTCGTCTGCAAGAGGTTGAAATATTTCCTCATACATTGCTAGGTACTTGGACATGTTGTACCACAACTATACAAGTGTTGTGAGATGTAATGAGTACCATTTAGTGGCGCAAATTTCATGAGAACATGGGATGGTGTAACGTCCAAAAACCAACCCACGTAAACAATATGCATGCAAATGATTTAAATTACTTAATTGTTTTATTTAATTGATTTTAAATGCTTACATGATGTATATTATATGATTGAAGGTCTAATTGCATGATTTCATAAAAATTGAAGATTTTTATCCGAATATTCGATAATAGGCTGGGGAAGGAGACCGGGGACGACCAAGGATGAAATATTTTTCAATAAATATTTTTGAGGCTCAATATTATGATTAAATTTTTTAAAAAATAATAAAGCCCAAATTATTTTACGATACGGGCTCGATTTTACCCGGAAATCCGGTTTTGGACAAACGAGGGACTTTTAAAGGACCAAAATATTATTTTTGAAAACAAATTTTTATAAACTTTTATTTTTCAATTAAATAGGTGTTATTGAGCCTAATTTACCTAAGATTAGTAGACAAAATTGCTCAGAAAAATAAAGGCTCAAGACCTAAGCCCATTAACATGCAAATTTCAACATCTATAAAATGAAAACCTAGGGCCTTTGGGTACCTCATTCAGCCGAAATCACACACACAACACACATAATAATTTTCAAAAATTAGGAGAGGAAAATCTTGGAGTTTTCGTCGTCCGTTCGTCCTCTTTCGTAACTAACGCCGACAATAGCATATTCGAGCGTTTTAAACGCAAAAAAACGATTCTAAACTTCTTTGACGCACCATTCAAATCATATTATGCTTGTTTTACTTATTTTTACATGAAATTTATTGAAGCATGAACCGTTTAACGATAGAACAAATATTTTCAATGTTTTGATGATTTTACGCTTATTTGAAAAACGTTATGAATTCCAAAGACACGCTGCCAATAGGATGTGTTTAAGGGCTAGGAAAAGAGTCGTTAAGGGACAACACGAGGGCTGGAGTCGAGCTTAGCTAGGAAGAAACAAACCTAGGGTTTCCTACGTGGTGCCACGCGATTATGGGCTCGGCTATGTAGCATGGCTGCGTGTGGCTCGGCCAGGGCTGGGGCAGGGGCTGTGATGGATGTGGTCTGGGGTTAGGAAGAGTCCTATCATGGCTAGGACTCATGGATAGCAGCTAGGGAAGAGTCCACAAGTGGTAGGACTCTTCCCCATGCGTGCATATGGAAAATTTCTGCTAGGGCGGCTCGCGGCTTGGTTGGGGCTGGCTAGGCTGGTCCAGTAGGGTCTAGGGAAGATGGTTAGTGGTCGGGACAGGGCCTGGTGCAGCCAAGGTTCATGGTGGCTCGAGTAGATAGGGGCCGCGACTTGGAGAAGGGAAGATAGGGCTCGCGGGTTTGACAGGGGCATGGGCTGGCTCGGTGCTGGTCTAGGCTAGTTTGGTTAGGGTCTGGGAATGGTTTGGTCCAAGGTGGCCCGAGGGTGGCTCGAGTCGCGTGAGGTGAGGGCTTGTCTTAGGGTTTAGGGCTCGATTTTGGGCTAAGGGGGGAGTAAGGACTCGAACCGTGGTTCACGGGTCGTGGTTCGTGGCTCATGGGGGTATTTTAGGAATGAAAAGTTTGTATTTAAAGTTTGAGAAGAAAATATTAAGTTTTGAATTAATTCGGGATTTAAACGCTTCACGGTTTAGTAATTAAGGAATTAAATAAAAAGCCCGAGTTTACGTTAAATAAAAATATTAGAAGTCAAATTTAAGCTTAAATAATTATTTGTGATAGTTTCGAGTCAATAAAAGTGAGACAAAGTCAAAATTGAGGATTTTTGGGTCTAATGGCAAAATAGTTATTTTACACATGGGTAGTACAAAAAGGGTTGGCAGTATCCTGAAGAATCATAACATATTCTAAATGATATTTTAAAACGTTTATGATGAAATTATGGGATCTCATGATTTATGATAAGGCTTGTAATTTTCACTGTTAAAAATAGTATTTTACAAATGTGGAAAGGATATGATGTTTAATGATTAAAAAGAAAAGAAAAAATATTTTGAAGGATTTGAATTGACTGTGACAAAAAGGATATGATATATGATTATTGGGAATATCGTAAGAGAGAAGGCCCCAGAGGGAGCCCTACGATCGTATTTCCATTTTATGTCGGTGTTTAGTGCCCGTCCGCATGCGCAATGGTGAGCTAAGACTGATGAGTCGACCACATGATACAGCTAGTCACTTTCAGAAATCAAACTTCACTTAAAACGATATATGATGATGAAAACTTTTATGATTTATTTATGCTTACAAGCTTATTTTATGTAAAAGTATGATTTTTAATACATGACATTGAGAGAGGCGCTGACGCTTAAGTGGATCGAGGCCGGCAGTACACTATCGAGTGACATTTATTTTCCGCATTAGCTTGATAGTAAAGTTTTGAAGTAAAGATTTTGTTAAAAGTATTTAGAGATTTATGCTTTATTTTGGAAGTTAGTTTGGTCGTGTTAATGGTTGACGTAAAGTTTTTGTTAATTGACGATTTAGGGATATTTATGCACTTGAGATTTTAAATGTTAAATTAAATTTTGGATTTTGGAATTGTTGAGTATCTTGAATTGCAAGTTTCAAGTTTAAATAAGAAAAAAAAATTAGTAAGATTTTAAAGTATAAAAGTAGTGGACGTTTCAGATGCCAAAATTCGTCCATTTACCACATGAACAATCATTAGTTGATATTTTCATCACCTGAATATGTTGGAAATGACTTGGTCTTCTTCCAGTCGCAACCGAAGCAGTTTGCTCCCGTACATCATATTTTGCAACACAATGTTCACTAGATTTTCTCACCCATTCCTCATACTTCCGCCAAGCATAATCTGACCATAGCTGATTTTCTCGAATCATAAGACTACCTCTTGTCACACGATCAATGAAATACTGTATGCACATCAGAAGTGTCAAGTGTACTATCACAGATATAGGAAGTCTAAGAGCTCCTTTTAACATACTATTTAAACACTCCAACATATTGGTTGACATTACCCCATGATACCAACCACTGTCATGGGACATACTCCATTTCTCTTTCGCATTTCCAGCCAAATATCTGTGTGCCAAGATGTTTTTGTTCTTGATTGCTTCTATTGTTGCATAAAACTTACAAATTTGATGTTCTGAGCCTACCTCCCAACATAAATATTTCACATGCAAATATTTGAATTTAGAATTAAAATTTGAACAGACATATCTCAAACAAAAACGAAGAACACTACGAGGAGGTTGAAAATAGGGTAGATCCTCAACTGCTCGCATAATTCCCTGATTATATTTGGACATCGCACACATATATTTTAGAAGTAGTTACACACATCTCTCCCATGTACCATAAGCAATTTCCACTGCTCGTTTCAAACATATAAAATTATTATTATTGTGTAATTAAATGTTTGAGTAGAAGAATTTTCTCAAATAACATGGATCCGAACACATGTTCGAAATTAATTATTTACAAGAATTATTTCAGTACTTCTAATTTCATTTTCTCGTGTATAAGATTTAAACATTTGCAAGAAATTATTTTCTAGCAGAATGTCTGTTCTTGTATCATGAAATTTAATCGGTGGTGTTTTCACCTTGTACCAAGGTATTTGTCCAGCACCCCTGATTAATATTTCTGTCATCTTAATTCCTTTAAGTAAAATTAATATTCTCTTAGAGAAAACTCATCCAGAAATCTAAGGTAATTCTTCTTCCAATTATTTTGGAAACACTCCTCTTTTTGTTATACAGATTCCTGCTCCGAAATCAATATAAGCATAAAATATTATGTTTTATATTTTTCATATAATATCCTTATTGGGATGTATATCGAGAATCAGCTCGTGGTCATTGGATTTTTCACATTTTTTTATATGAACTTCCAATTCACCAATATTGATAATTCTTTGGTAAATTCTCATTATAGGTTGCTCTAAATAGTAAATAATATTAAAAAGAAATTGATTTCTTTATCTTGTAATTTCAAATATTATTTTGACTTCTCTCCACCCTTCTGGATATCTAACCTTTTCTATTGTTGAAAATCTTTTTAGTACCTGTTGGACATCCTGGACATGTGTTTTTCCCATCTATGACTTATTATTCTATCTCATTGAAAAGATAGTCTTCTTAATTCCGGTATAAGACTTTGATTCCTTTGTAGAATCGGTTTGTCATGTATTTGAATAATGTTTCGTGTACTAAAGGAAACTCGATTCTTCTGTATAAATTGTCTGAGCAACTTTTCCAAATATTTATGGTATTTGAATAAACACATTTCTTATAAAAAATTATGAGTGTTGTGCATTAGATTGAGCATATGAAATTTGATAAGTAATAAAATATGGTCTATTGTCATCTTTCATCAGCCTATTTTCTTATAAATTTTGATGTAATATTAAAGCTCGGCTAAAATCTCGATTTGCCAGTTATAGAAAATTCTTGGGTAAATTACTACTACAATTTTTCATGCGCATAGATTTGTTGATGTTGTTCCCAGTATTGAATCTTGAACATTACCCATTTGTTTATCGCATATACCAATGCCACTATGTGAATTTATTCCTTCTTTAAAAGTAGGTTTTATCATAATCTAGATTGCTACGATATGAATCCAAGACATAGTTCGTGCTACTTCCATCTTGAGTTTTTTCAATTCTTCCGTAATTTCTTCAGAAGGAATTAATTGCATCTCTATCCAGCTTCCCGTAAGTTCCACTGGAATTGTCATTTCTCTTATAGAAACTTTATAGATTAGATGGTACTTTATGTTTCTTAGGCTAAGAATTACTAACAAATTTTCTACATTTCCTACAGAGAATTCTTGATATCTCTGTAGGATATGATTTTCTCTCATGATCTTTTGGATCATTTTATGATATATTGTTGTCTGGCTGAAAAACCAGACCAATCTTCATGTGTTCCGTGTGGAAATACCCCGTCTTCAGTCAGATTTTAATTCTGTTTCATCAGATTCTTCTTGATTCAAGATTTCTTCTTCTTCATATATACTATCTTCTGAAGGAATATTTTCAAACCAGTATACTTGAATTAGATCTTGGTAATAAATCACTTCTTCAATATCTGGAGTTGTTTCAAAGCGTTTTATCCTTTTATGTCATTTTTTGGACAGTTAGTCGAAATATGACCTCTTGCTCCACATGTCTAGCAGTTACAATCTTTAAAATTTTCACTAGCTCGGGTTTGAGCTATTTTGAAAGTTTTCTTTGTTGGTGTACACCCTGTGCTTCGAAATGAGTTCGATGCTTGGATGAAATCCTACTTCTTGATGGTCCACTTCTTCGCCCAAATTTGTAATATCTGAAATTTTGTCTAAATCATATTGTTCTTGGTTTTCAATAACGAATTATATTTCTTTTCCTTCTGCATTAAGGATGAGATCTAAAGCCCTTTCTTTTATGCCCTTGTGGCTTACTTCCAATGACTGTTGGAAGATAATTTTTTTTATAACATAAAGGAGTACGTTAATTAATATCCCTTAATCGTTTGAAATTCTTTTGTAATGTTGTCATATGACCTGCCAATTTTTCTTTGATAAAATATGCCCTCCGTGCCAAAGTAATTGGATTACTTGAGACATATTCTCTAATTAGAATTTCTCTCGAGAGACTTGGCATTTTGACTAAAAAAATTTGCATTGCTATATTTTCTTCGACTTCCGAATTCCATCCATATTTAGTAAATAATATAATGTATTCATCTAACAAACAGCTGTCATGTAATTAATGATTATACAAAGCTTGAGTATATTTATTTTCTTATCTGTGTCTTGACTATTAAAATAGTCTACCCCTAGAAATTATGTTTTAAATAGAGTAGTCATTCTCCCAGCTATCTCACTAAGAGATTGTTCAGCAAGGACTTACTCTTTAGTTTCTGCTTGAATTCATGGACCAAGCAATTTTAATTGATCCCATTAGAATTCTTTCTAAAATTTTAATGAATCCTTATTTGTTGAGATCAAGTGTGTATGCTTTGATTCTCCAGTGGATGTCCAGTCATCTATGATATCTTCTCTGTTTTTGAAATGCAGTACGTCAAGGTTAAGCATAATCTCATAAAGATCTAATTGGTTCTAAAACAGACTTCCCATAGGGTGTTTGGTGCAAGAGAATTTGATTTCTCTTTGACCTTGTTCACACTAGATGTGCTTCTCCACCTACTTGAAATTCTGTTTGGGGTCTTCTCATATTTTTATTATGAGATTCCACACTTTCACTTGGTGGTTCATAGGACCAAGTTATTGAGAAAGGTTCGTCCCCTGTTGTATTCATCTTTAGATGTACGACCTTGAGATTCGCAAAAGACTCTACAAGATATTAAAGATCTTCTAGACCAATCTTTTCTATAGTTTTCATCAACTTATTTTCTTTTCTGAGAGAGTTTTAATCAGATTGATCAATTTTTCTTCGTCGGTTAATGGTTTTGGCATTACCTTGGCCTTCCCTCTTTAGTGCAATAAGGCTTCAATACCAAAAGATGTTTGTAATCTTCTTTGTGAGATCTTTTTATTAGAGCTTCGTTGGTGTTATAGAGTTAGATTATTATTTGAATATCATTTAATGTTCCATGAATTTCTTCTTGTTTTTAAAGGGTTTCCTCGATATTATGTGGACATAATATATCTTATTGTCATAATTATGCACCATCTTTTAGATCTCTCTAAGATCTTCGGAGAGTTTAGATGAATTTGAAAATATTTCTAGGAACCTATTATTTTGAATCATAAGTTGGCTTAGTATTGATTAACATTGGTTAACTCTTTTTGTAAATATTCCAAAGTGTTGAAATAAATCATGCGTTCCTCTTTGCACCTGGTGTCTACTATTGGGTTAACTCTTTTTGTAAATATTCCAAAGTATTGAAATAAATCATGTAAATATTTAATCTCGAATATATATTCGTATCCATAATTTTTTGAGAAAATATGATCATCAAACATTTAATCACTCGATAATAATAATATTGTATGTTTGAAATAATTTTACTTCAGTTATGATACTATTTCTGGCCCAGTGATAACATCAATGATATTTTTGATCATTTTATGAAAATTGAAGAATTCAAATCAAAGTTTTAGATCTTAAAAATTAAAGATTAAATTTAATATTTTTTTTTTTGATAATTTACTCATAAAAATTGAGTATAAGTAGATAGTGTGTGGCTAAAAAAACAAAGATAGAAAATAATTAAAAAAATACGATGTATCACGTGTCAAGCATTGGGGATGAGAGCTCCTCTCCTGGAGTAGCATAGAATATCAAGGATGGGACTCGAGATTCTCTACGTCTCCGGTGAAGAGAAATATTAGAGCTGTGAAATTGATTTGTAGCACCTCTGCATGATAATCATTATTTTATTTCCCAAGTTTATGTATATAGATACATGTGTGTGTGTATATATATATATAACTAGAACAACATTCTATTTCTAGTTAATGCATATGTATGATATTATTATTTCTACTAATTAAAATTCTCGGAGATACAATAGTTTGAATGAGGATGGAGAGTCGGGATAAGTGGCGGAGTCAGAAATATGGCTATGTTCGGGTTATAATTTTAAACTTTAGAATATTTTAATATTTTCAATTGATCTATCCTGACTAATATCATATTATTCCAAAATTATACAAAATTTACATATAATTTTTTTAAAAAAAAATTGAACCACCTGGAGTTTAGGCATGTGACGGGGTATGTATAAGGTCCTTCAAAATTGCAACGGGTCTAGTTCATCTCATATATAAGGCGGCAAAAAATGAATAAGTTGAACCAATTTGTAGTCAACAAATTTTCTACTTTGAGAATTATTTAAACTCTAGAATCTTTTAATATTTAAATTGATACATCCGGACTAATATCATATTATTTCAAAATTATACAAAATTTACGTATAAATTTTTTTAAAAAAAATTGTGCCACTCGAACTTATTTGGTTGTGGCTCCGCCCCGACTTGCTTGCCAGCTATAAATGACGATCATCAAACTGGAGCTCTAATAAGCACTCGGGACCAAAAGTAAATTTAAAAATGGCTTCCACCAATTGCCTCAATGAATTCTCTTTCCAATATGCAAATAACCTTTCGTTTCATAAGCCTGAGTTCTCACCGAGTAACTCAAGCTTTCCATCCCATATGCTTAAAACTAACAGAGCTCCGACTCTCTGCTCTTTAAAACTTAACCAAGATAGAGGGACTTCAACGGAACATAATCGCCGGGAGCTTTTGACAGCATCGAGAACATCGGAGGTTCTCCATCTAATTGATCGAACGGAAGAGACTTCGTTTATTACGGGAAAATTCGGGAGGTATGGAGGAATCTTCGTGCCGGAGACACTCATAAGTTCTTTGAACAAGCTGGCTGCTGAATTTTATCTGATACTGCGTGATCCCCAGTTTCAAGTACTTGATCTCTTCTGCATGCTCATATATCAAATAACCGTTTTCTAAACCCAAATTTAAATTCAGTAGTTATTATCATCCGAAGTTCCGAACTTTCTCAAATTTGCTGCTTGTTTGTTAGGAAGAGCTTGCCACGGTGCTAAGAGATTACGTGGGACGTGAAACTCCACTGTACTTTGCTCAGAGGTTAACAGATTATTACAAGAATTGCAGAGGAGGAGGCCCAGATATTTACTTAAAGAGGGAAGATCTCAACCACGGCGGAGCACACAAAATCAACAACGCAGTCGCTCAAGCTATGCTTGCAAAACGCATGGCCCGGAAAAGTGTGATAGCCGCCACAGGTGCCGGCCAGCATGGCGTTGCAACAGCCGCTGCATGTGCTAAATATGGCCTCGAGTGTACGATATTCATGGGGGATGTGGATATGGAGAGGCAATCAGCCAACGTGTTGCTAATGAAGCATCTTGGTGCTCAGGTACTCCTCGTACTATCGAAAATTAAGTACGATTTCACGAATCCTATCAAAAGTCAAAACATTTGAAACTACAATCTATAAATGTTCTAGGTGAAATCTGTTCAAGGAACATTGAAGGATGCAACATCTGAAGCAATAAGAAACTGGGTCGAAGATTTGGAGTGCAGCTACTATTTATCAGGGACAGCGGTGGGGCCACACCCATGCCCGAGTATGGTAAGAGAATTCCAGTCGGTGATCGGAAGAGAAACAAGAAAACAGGCGATGGAGAAATGGAGTGGGAAACCGGATGTTTTAGTAGCCTGCGTGGGTGGTGGATCAAATGCATTGGGGCTGTTTCATGAATTTGTTAGAGACGACGAAGTGAGATTGATCGGAGTCGAAGCTGGCGGTTATGGAATAGAGAGTGGGAAGCACTCCGCCACACTGGCTAAAGGAGAGGTGGGAGTCTACCACGGGGCCATGAGTTACCTCTTGCAAGATGATGAGGGCCAAATCATTGGCCCACACTCAATTGGTGCCGGGTACGTTCTCGGATACACTTCCATGATCCATCTATTTATAACCAACACATACTCAGATGTATACATATATGCGGCAAAAGAAAACTAACAAGTGAGAAAAAAAAATCTGAAAACTGGCCATGAGTACTCATATTGTATTAAAAAAAAACTTGCAGGCTAGAGTACCCGGGTGTTAGCCCCGAGCTAAGCTTTCTCAAAGACATCGGGCGCGCCGAGTTTTACACCGTAACAGATGCAGAAGCCCTGGATGGTAATTTTTTTAAAAAATTTAGACTATTTGCCAATTCCAACACGATACACGGATTATATTAATATATTGAACAATAATTATAACTATTGCAGCTTATGGATTGTTGTGCCGGTTAGAAGGAATATTTCCGGCCCTGGAAGCTGCTCACGCGTTGGCATACCTCGAAAGGCTTTGCCCCACTTTGCCCGATGGCAGCAAGGTGGTTGTTTGTTGCAGCGGCCGTGGAGAGAAGGACGCTGCCACAGTATTTAATCAACTACCCCAAAAACATACATGAACGTTGCCACATATATCGCGAAACAGAGTAATCAATTCAGCTTAACGACAGTACTGTTGTTTGTGGTATTTAAATATGAGAGGAAAGCAAGAAGAAAACAAAAAATATGGCTTGTAGAGGACAAGTGTTGAATACTTTCTCCTTAAGAAGAATTTGTCCCTCACAATGTGCTAGAGGTTGTGGCAATCTTCTCCCAAGATACAACTACAACTCTTGAATAATGAGCACTCAAATATTCAAGTTCTATAACAAATAAATAAAAGAACTCTCTCTAGTTGAAGAAGGAAGAAGAACAATATGCTTATGATATGTTATGTATGTTTGATTTTCAAAATATCAAGCATTTAATGTTTTTCATGTGAAAAGACATGATCTTTCATTCATAGGAATGTCTCTTGGCCATTGTAATTGACCACAATCATCAAACAATGCCAAGGAAATGAAAAAAAAACATCAGAAAATTCGAAGGGACACGAAGACCTGTAGGCACCCGCTCGCGCCTGCACGCGCGCACATGTGCGCCGCTCCGCATGCTTGTGCGCGCCAGCCACTGGCAGGCGCGCGCACCTGTGCGTAGACCCGCGCGCATGTGCGCGCCGGCTACTGTTCACGCGACTTTTTTTTTTCAGTTTTAGTCCCTTACATGTTCTGACTACTCGATTGAAGTTCTTTCAACATTTGATGAACTTGTTTCGAGTTTAATTCTGAACCACCGAACTTAATATTCGTTCAATAAGCTTCGTTCTATGTTTCGAATTTTCCCAATCAAACACATTGATTAATTTGCTTAATTTTCATTCATTAAGCATCAAAATTCCAACAATCCCCCACATGAACGAAATTAATGCATGAATGCTCGTGATGCATAAGAGAGAGTATATACAAAAAATTATCACATTCAGGAAATGTAGCTTTTGGCTTTGAACCTGCCCTAGTGGAATACAATCGGATTTACTAGGCCAAGAAGTGAACTTGATGTCTTGAACTTCTTGGCGGTTCATGTAAAATCAGACAACTGTACCCACATGATAACCTTCCTTCCATTTCCATTTTGTTTTATCGGTTGTGTCCGTTTTGGCCATGGAACACATCTTGGCTTCATACGTGTTTCATCGAGGCGGTCCGTCCTCACACGTACATTGGTGATCTCCTTGTAAAAGGGTATCCTACTTACCCCGCTTTTGCAAGCTACAGAATCATTAAAAGTACAATACTTAACCTCACTACCTTTGTAGGCAACTTCACTCATCGTCTTAGGAATGAGGAGTGATTCATCAAGTTCTCATAACTTAGTTGTCCCATTGAACCAAGATCTTGAGATCTCCAATCTACAAGGTTGGGTTGCCACTATGAAAACTTTATTTGGTAGGTTTTAAACCCATTTCTCTTGACAGACAGTACATTTGATCTCTATTTAATGCTTTTGTAAGCGGATCCGCTAAGTTATCCTTTGATTTGATATAATCAACAGATATAACTCCATTAGAGATCAATTATCGCACAGTATTATGTCTTCGACGAATGTACCGAGACTTGCCATTGTACATACTGTTTTGTGCCCTTGCAATTGCCGACTAACTGTTGCAATGTATCAAGATTGCTGGCACTGGACTTGTCCAACATGGAATGTCCTCTAAAAAGTTGCGAAGCCATTCAGCTTCTTCTGCAGCTTTATCTAGCGCTATGAACTCCGATTCCATAGTAGATCTAGCAATGCAAGTTTGTTTCGATGACATCCAAGAGACTGCTCCTCCACCAATGCTAAATACATAGCCGCTGGTGGATTTGGAGTCATTGTTATCAGAAATCCAATTTGCATCACAGTATCCTTCGAGTACTGCAGGATAACTTGTGTAATTTAGTCCATATTCTGAGGTGTGCTTTAAATATCTAAGCACCCTTGTCAATGCCTTCCAGTGTACATCACTAGGATTACTTGTAAACCAACTTAACTTGTTAGTGATGTACATAAGGCTTCCAATAATTTTGGATTATTCCAGTTGCGAAACTGGTTCTCCACGATTCTTCGCCAAATGGACATTCACGTCTAAAGGCGTTTTTACTGGGGTAGAGTCATAAGCGTTAAACTTCTTTAATATTGTTTCTACATAATGAGATTGAGATAGGACTATTGCTTCTGAAGTTCTAAAGATTTTAATCCCTAGAATTACATCAGCAATACCCATATCTTTCATATCAAAATGTTTTGTCAACATTTTCGTTGTACCCTTAATCAACTCTTGGGTATTCCCATTATTAGCATGTCATCCACATATAGACATACTATCACATAAGATTCTCGAGTGCCTTTAATGTAAACACATTTGTCACACTCATTAATCTTCAAATCCATTTGACAATACTACCTTGTCAAATTTTTCCTGCCATTGCTTGGGCTCTTGTTTATGTCCGTATAGTGACTTAATTAAACGACATATTTTTGTTTGTTGTCCTTTAACAATGAAGCCTTCAGGTTGCTCCATATATATTTCTTCTTCAAGTTCACCATTTAAGAATGCCGTTTTGACATACATTTGATGTATCTCAAGGTTATGCAAAGCTGCAATAGCAATAAGCACACGAATGGATGTTATTCTTGAAACTGGTGAATACGTGTCGAAGAAATCATGACCTTCTCTTTGTCTATAGCCTTTGGCCATGTGGGGACCCGGACGCTAATTCATGTCTTAATCATTATTAATGTCAAATATAAAAATTAAGAAAAGTGGGACTAATTTTTTTTTTCTTTTTAAATTATAAATGCGGAAACGTAACAGTAATATATCTGATATACATGTCAAAATCAAAGTACAATTCAGGTACTACATGTCTCTATCTCAATTAGGTTCAACGACTATACATCCAGTGCTGAATCCTATTCTGCTTCTGAGCCCGGATCTCCACGCTAACTATATTCTCTCATCCTCTTCCTGATCCTGATCATGTCCCACCTATTGTCATGCACACATACAAACAAGACAACAGCCGGATAACTCCGGTGAGAATTACATTCCCAGTATAAATCATGTATACATGCATTTCATATAAACAGATATAACAGCATGAAACAGATATTCATAACATGTATCAAAATCAGAAACATGAATCAATACAAACTCTGAATCACACTCTGTGACTCTTAGACTCTGACTCGACTCATCCTAATCTAGGGATCCCGATCTGAATAAGAACATACACCCACCTACACTCCCGTTCGGGGTGGTGGTACGTTCTTATTTACGGACTTTGGCCCTTTCCGTATCGAATCTCAGCGATAGGAGCTGCTCTACTCCCCAACATATCGATACGACCAAACGTCCGGCGTCTTGGCGAATCAGCCACAGACTGGGCACATCCGCCCTGGCATATCTGCCAAACCTCTGTGACAATGTGCAATGGCCCAGTGACGATTCCATCACTATCGGGCACCTCTGTCACGAGATCAATCGTCTACGACTAGGCGCATCCGCCTATGACTCAATACATAAATCAATATATCAATCTCATTCAATTGCAAATATCAATGCAATAAGGTAAAGTATGTGATTTTGGGAAACTCAAGTCGAATCTAACTCGAGTTGTGCAATCCCGCATCAACATCAATTTATACCTTTCGTTTCGTTCTGTCGATCTGACTCTATCGAAGTCTCGAACTCACTGCCTGTCAAATCAATCTGACAATAACAATATCGAATACACTGTATCAATGTATAACTCAATTCAAGACCTGTTCTGATCAATACTCAAATCAAACATAATATGATCACATATCAACGATATCATGATACAATCTCAGTCAATACTGAATCTGATCAAAATCAATCTATTGATGTTTCGACGGCATAACAATACAGTCTTGATAACCCCGTCAATCTCAACATCACAGATATAATACCACAACTCATAATCGGTATCAGTACAACTCATAATCTCAACAATAACAGATCATAATCTCAATTCTGTACAATCTCGATCATATCAATTCTGAAAATCATAACAATGTCATACGGTATCTGTTCTTCGATCTGGTTTCAATTATACAATGTCTGATATCGCAAAAACAACATATATGAATCATATCTGATTTCTGGCAGTATCCTAATTTCAAATCACAACAAAACGTAGTAAAACTTACGTCCTGTCGAAGCCTGTAACGAGAGGATCACTGTACTGAAGTCGGATTAAAAATCAGACGGACGGATTGTTCGCAAATGGAATTCTAATTCGTAAAGGACTTCAATTTTCTCCAGAGCTTCTCGGTTGTCTTTGTTGCCAATATGCTGAAGGAATGAAGAATTTGTTATATATCATGCATGAAGAAGGACAAGTGGTTTCCCCTTTGTCCAACACGTCTCGCGCATATGCGCGACCTCAACCGGCGCATATGCACGAGACCTACTGGTCTCGGTCCTTAGCTTCTCGGCAGCTCGCGCATATGCGCGCCCCATCGTCGCGCATATGCGCGAGGTTCTCTGGACATCACATTTAGATTCTGCACAACTCGCGCATATGCGCGCACACTTCTTGCGCATATGCGCGAGGTCTTCTGCCACTGTCGCGCATATGCGCGGCTCCTTGTCGCGCATATGCGCGAGGTGTTCTGTCCTCGCACATCTTTCGTGTTTTCTTCCGTCTTTTCCGGTCTAATCCTTTCCGTCTATAATCACATAAATTATCACCAAATCATTTCAGATTACGGTTATCAAAATCTCGGGCCTTACAGGCGACAAGCCTGGCTTTGTATTTTTCAATACTTCCATCAACTATCATTTTCTTTTTCAATATTCATTTGCATCCCAATGGCTTGGTACCTGGTGGAAGATCCACTAGTTCCCAAGTATGGTTTTGCAAAATAGAGTCTATTTCAGAGTTGATGGCTT